>NW_004955428.1:959624-981001 GCF_000276665.1 Chinchilla lanigera
AAATAAATAAATAAAGTTAAGAATGTTGGTTCATCAAAAGGTACCATTAAGAAAGTAAAAAATATCACTGAAAAGAAATAATGTTTGAGTAGACATGTTTGATCTGATTTAAATATTAAGCAATGTATGTATGCATGTATAAAACCACTACATTGTACCCCATTAATATGTACAATGCTTATTTTCTATAAATTGTTAATTGGTTGTATTCATTGTTAATTGGTTCTAGGAGGTATACAAAGTACCCAAAAGAAGTACCAAACAAAACGTTATGGCTGGGAAGGATAGAAAATCACAAGGCAATTGACACCAAAAAGTTACAGCTTGTGCACTGAACACCAAAGTATCACACTGGATGGGTTTATAGATAAATATTGGTGTAAGTACAGGTATAGATACAGATATAGGCATAGATATATATATTTTTTTCTACAAAGGACACCTATTTTGAATATATAAAGAACTACTATGATTCAAAAAAGGTATATATCCCACAAAATGCAAACATTTGCTTACTAAACAATTAAACAACATGTACTAAAATGTTCATAGGAGTACTATCTATAATAACTAAATTATCTGAATATACACAGATTGCCAAATGGTCTGACTAAATTTATTTATACACATTAGAGTATATTCACAACATGGAATATGTATCAGGGAAGAGGAACAATCTGTAACTACTTAACTATACTGGTGACTATCACAAACAATATTGAATCAAAAAAGTCAGAAATGAAAGAGTATGCATAATCTGATTCCATCATTATAAAGTTACAAAAAGCACAGAAAAAACTAATTAAAAGTAATCTGTACTACCTAAAGAATAATGGCTAGGCTTCAGGAAGCATAAGGAAGTACAGGTTTCTGGATTGTTATCTGGTTGCTGGTCACACGAGCATGTTCAGTTTGTGAAAACTCAAGAAACTGCTCTCGTGGACTTTTCTGAATTAGTATAAAAGGGCTGTGTGTGTGTGTGTGTGTGTGTGTGTGTGTGTGTTTAAGATCTAGACCTTTCTGCTTGGTCATGTTCTGTGACTGTGACAAGCAGTAGTGACAAGCACAAGACCCTTTAATTTCAAAGTAAAATATATGTTAAAGAAACTATCAGATTTCTCATTGGCTATGTCTAGATCACATGCCTCTGCAGTAAAAGAAAGGATGAAAACAGTATCCACCAGTTTTTGTTTTTTTGTGGGAAGTAGTCTTTCTTAAGCAAGAAAGATGGAGTGAAGAATGTTGCATAGTAACCAACAATGTCTGCCACCTCAGGTTAACTAGTGTTGCCACAGATATTTTTGTCTTCTCCAGTTTAGGCACTACTTGGCAGCCAAAGTCATTTGATAAAAAGGTAAATCTGAAATACCTTTATTGTTTCTTTATATAGTGAGACTGAATCCACAATCCTTCACGTACCTAACAAAGTCCTCTATAATTTGGTCTTTGTTTGCCTCTTCAGCATTATTTTGAAACAGTAATTTGCCTCACTGCATTTATTTATTTATTTGTTTATTTGTTTATTTATTTATTTATTTTTGGTATGGGAAATTGAACTCACAACCTCACACTTGCCAGGCAGGTGCTATGCTGCTGAGCTATATCCTCGGCCCCATACCTCACTGCATTTAATCATAGAATCTGGAACAATTTTTCAAAAATTTACTGTACTGGAGGCAGATTCTGAAAATATTCCAAAGGTCAAGACTTTGCAAAGAGACATTAACTGTACATTTAAAATGAGTCAAGCATCTTGCATACTCTCTAGCGAATTATTTTTATTTTTATAAATCTAAGAATGATTATGGGGACTTTTGGTCTGTTATGAGACCTATTTGACTTTAATGAATTTCCTTCTAAAGTCTAAAGTTTGGAAACCACCAAGATTTTGTGGTTCTGTTTTCAAAAATCTAGAAAGCATGGTTAAATAAACAACTATACTCAATTCCTTTGCCTCCTCTTCCAATCCCTAATCTTTCAGCCCTAAACCTCACATTCCAGTTAGATCCATTCCTTTAATGTCTCATCACTAGAAAACTCAAAAGCATAAAACCACATACAAAGTGCTTTTGTCTTCAAACTTTCCATACAATGTATGAAAATGCCGTAATATACAGTTCTAGTCCAGGAATAAGATCTGTTCATTCAGTCAAAAAAAACTGTTCACCTACAGTGTATCAGGATCTTAAAACAGTGACACATTTAGTAAGACAAAAATCAAGTTACTGGAAATTAATGTATTTCATCTTCAATAAATATATCTAATTGCTAATTTTATCCAAATAGGTAGGCTAATATAAGTAACAAGTGTTTCAAAAAGGAGACTAAACATATATTCCTTTTTATTATGACTTAGAACTAAAATGTCCTCTCAAAATCTCATGTGTTCAGAGGTGGAATTTTCAGAAGGTGACTGGATCACAGGGACTACACTCATGAGTGGTGAAGAATCGGTAGCTGAACGTGTTGCTAGGTGGCGTGGCCCTGCTGGAGGAAGTGGGTAACTGGGAGCATGTCTTTGGAGGCTGTCTCTCTCACTAGTTATCTTTCCAGTCTCTCTATGCTTCTTGGCTAACACTGGTTGAACACCTTTCCTCTGCTGGACCCTCTGCCATGCTAATTCTACCTTGGAGCAAGCTAGCCATTTTGGCCAAATGAGAAATCTGTAAGACCTACTGTTGGCGGTGTGTGAATGTCCTCATTTAACAATTATTCACTGAATGGCCATTTTGTTTTGGATTCTATCTCTAGTCGGGTGGGGCATATCAATATAAACAAAAACAATAAAATCTCTGTGCTCATGGAGGTAGTACTTCTAGTGAGAGAAGGCCAAAAGTAAACAAATAAGTGATTATCTAACATATTAAGTCCTAAAAGTGCTACAGGAGAAAAAACAGAGCAGGAGAGACAGCAGAACTACTCAGGATAGGGGGTGTGCACTTTGAACGAAGGTGGTTAGACTAGGCCTCACTGAGATGAAGGAGGTATGGTTCTAGCTGACCAATTTGTTTCAAGGCCCACTAAGAAGCAAACTCTACCATGCACATAAACTGTCTCAAACTGTTTATGTTTCATTCTTAAATATGAGAAATAGTCAAGGATCTCTAGTCATGTAAGAAACAAAGCAAAATAAACCAGAAATTGAAAGATACTAACAAATAGGATGTTCAAGGAAAGGCAGTAAAGGAAAAGAATTTTAAGAACTAAAGCAAACAATAATTAGTATTCCCAATGATGTAACATATTGCATCCATGAAACAAGAACAGAATGCTACTTTTAAAAAGAGCACAAAAGATCTTAAAAATATGTGAGAGCAAAAAAATTTTAATGTAATGAAAGTTAAATGAATTTCTTAACAAGAAGGAGAAAAAAATAAAAAAACTAGTGCAGACACTAGCTTAATACAGACACTAACAAATGATAATTCAAACAAGAGAATAAAGAAAACAGGAAAAATATCAAGGAACACAAAAACAATACTCAAGACTAAAGATGCCGGGTGTGGTGGCACACGCCTGTAATCCCAGCATTTAGGAGGCTGAGGCAGGAGGAGCACTGTGAGTTCCGCACCACCCTGGGCTACAAAGTGAGTTCAAGGCCCGTCTAAACAACATAGTTAAACCCTGTCTTAGGAAAAAAAAGAAAAAAAGACTAACAGCTAGGTATCCCTAAACTCATGAGAACCACTGAGCACCCAAAACAATGACGGAAACATACAAACAATAAGGAACAACATCATGAAATTTGGGAGTGTCAAGGATTAAGAGATTACAAAAGCTTCTACAGAGAAAAACAGGTCACATGCAAAGCATCAGAACTCAAAAATGGTATTTTATTTCACAACATTTACACTCAAAACTATGAAGCAATGGAGAATGTGTTTAATATTCTGAGGGAAAATTATTTCCAAACTAAAATTCCATACCCAGCCAAATCATCCCTCGAGGGTGAAATTAAAATAAATTTTTCAGTCATACAAGGTTTCAACAATTTACCTCCCATACAGAGCATGTGTCCCACTGAAAAAAGGAAGTCAAAAAAAAAGATAAAGTCCTAAGACCAGAGGAAAGCTGGAGGAAACTCCCAGAATGATGCGGAGGGAAGATGGCTTAAGATACCTGTATTAAGTCTGAAAAACAGACACAAAGGATTAGAAATACAAGAAATGTATCAGGGGAAACGTCTGGGAAAGAAAATCAGGAGGGAGCCAGATGAGCTGGAAGAGCTGTCCAACAGCCACACAGATCTGACCCTAGGGAAAGCAGCCAGGGAAGAAGGAAGCTGTGGGAGACCTGTGGGAAGGCGCAGTGTAGTTCTAGGGCAGGTTCAGCAAGGCTGCACGGCAGAGGACTCAGGTCAGCCTCAAGTGGGCTCCTTTAGGGTCCCCGCCATGCTCAGTCAGTGTCTCTGGGCAGAATGTGGGAGGCACGGCGTGGGCAGGAACATGGTGACTGATTTCTGAGAAGAGCTGGTGGGACCATCAGCTCCTCCTCGTAGTCCAAGAGAGCTAAGAGAAACAGTCTCATGGCCAGCTGTCATGACTTTGTAATGTGTCAGCATGACTAAAGGACATTTCCCAGGATTTCCTTCTCTAGACATTTCTGGCTAGGTGGGACACAAGAAGTATTTTCATGCAAGAAAAGTGGCAAGCATTTTGTTCTTTACTCTCGAGGTGAATAGGTGTTTCTATCTAACCACTATCTACTGGTTCACGTCACTGTCAAGGGGCAGCAGGCAGGCCAGTGCTCACTCCATCTTCCCCTGGTTCGTCTAGGTCTAGACCAAAGGCATCACCTGGTCCCGCAGGTTTTACATTTTACAAGGCCAGAGGCAGTGAGAACTGACAGTTACTCCATGTAGTGGATTGACAACAGGTGGTCAACTTATAACCCCCAGCCAAACTGAGTAAGTGTGGGAGGCCCACCTGGAGACTGCTGCCAGCAGCATAAGAGGCAGACCTGGAGAAGTTAGGCTGCCGGGAGCTGAGAGAGGCTGCTGCGAGCTGAGAGAGACTGCTGGGAGCAGAGAAAGGCTGTTGGGAGCTGGTGGAAGCTGTACAGAGCTGTTGGTGTTCGGCTGCTTTCCCTAAGGTCAGATCTGTGTGGCTGTTGGACAGCTCTTCCAGCTCATCTGGCTCCCTCCTGATTTTCCTTCCCAGACGTTTCCCCTGATACATTTCTTGTATTTCTAATCCTTTGTGTCTGTTTTTCATGCTGGCTTTCCCGATGAACTTGGCTGTTTTCATCCTGAGGAGCTCGGGACCTCGTTGGCACTGAGAATGGCTTTGGTTCACTTTGGGGGAGCTCTGGTCCTCACCTTGAGCATTGCTTCCTGGATCTGGAGGGGAAGACGGTACACTGCTGGTCTCCAGAGAAGCTTGCTGTGTTGGCTTCCCTCATGGAAACTCGGCCATCTTGATCATTGGAGGAGCTCGGGACCTCACGATTGCTGAGGATGGCTGTGGTATCTTTCAGAGGACCTCTGGTTCTTCTGAGTGTCACTTCCTGGTTCCAATGCAGATCCCTCAGCCTGCTAGCACAGATCCTTCATCCCACTGGCACAGACTTTCTAGATTCCACCACTGACCTTTGGGCCTTCACAGTGCAGATCTGTGAAACAGGCCTGCATGAGATGTGTTATGGGCTCTGGACCTCCAGTTGGATATGTGGGAGGCATTGTTATGGGCTCTAGGTTCACCTGGCCTCATGCAGGACATTATAGAATCCAGGCCCTCAGCTGATTTTTGGTTTATAGTATATGGACAGATTTCCTGCACTCTTTTGTAAATCATTCTTTGGGTGACTATTATAAATAATCTTATAAAATACGTGTCCTGTATGATAGTGTTTCACCTTGCACAGTAACCTCCAAACCATGACACTCTAGTTTGTCTCCATAGGTTAAGCTCATGCTTGTGAGTTCCAGATTGTCTTTGCTTTCCACTACTTTCCACCAATCTTCACTTTTCAACTTTTTGCTCTGTGAACTTCAAGCTCATGTTCTTCATCCAAAGTGAAAACAACAGCCTTCAAAATTTCCTTAACCAACTCCTACTTGAGTAAGGCAAAATACCTGTAACAAATCTTATTATATAGCTTCTTATCTCCACACATGTACCAAGTGCTCTGCTTCACTGATAGAACTTTCACGGACACACTGACGGGCTGGACAGCAGTCTAGGAATGATGTTTTCAAGAAAACCATGTAGGACTGAGAGAAAACGCATGGTTGTGTACAGAGGTATTTTATAGTTCTGTCAGAGAATTTAGAGATATACTGATAAATAACATTTTCAAAATTAAGGGGTCAAAAAGGCAACTAATAACACCAGGAAAACAAAATAATGCCTTAAAAAATAATTTCAGGAAGGACATAATATAACTCAGTAATAAACAATACATATGTGGTCACGATAATGAAAATGTGCTTATTGATTTCAGCAAATACCACAAAAGCTGTATTAGGAAAATGAAGAAAAAAGATGTACATAAAAGAAGAAATGGATTTATATAGAGCTAAATTATCATGTTTTATAGTAGAACATCAGTAGGTCATATCTTTACATAGAGATATGTACATCCACATAGTGAGAACTGGGGGAAAAATGCAGAGCAAGAAAATTTGAAAAACTTAAATTTTGGCACAAAAAGAATCATGTGTAAACTTAGGACCAGAAGAGGTGTGGCTGATGAAGAGATCACCACCACTGAAAAGAAACCAAGTAATTTGTACAAGGATAAGAAGGGGATATTGGATATCAGAAAAAACCCACCTACCTAGCTGGGCATAGTGGTGTATTCCTGTTATCCCAGCACCCAGGAGGCTGAGGCAGGAGGACTGCCATGAGTTAGTTCAAGGCCAGCCTGGATATGGAAAGTTCAATGTTGGTGTTAACTATAGAGGAAGACCATGTCTCAGAAAGAAAAAAAAAAAAAGGAAAAAGAAAAAGAAAGGCCCTACCTATTACAGCCTTAAAGTTGGAAAAGTATAAACCTTTCATTTGAGAAAAGAGGCTCTGAGGCCCTGCTCAAGAAGGCTTGCCTAGGGAGCTGGTGGTTCTTTGGGATTGATATTGCGCTCAGCCATCCAGGCACTCTGAAACCACTAGCCATGGTCCAAGGGGGCCTGGCTACTGTTCCCACTGACAGCAGACCTCAGCACTGTTTATATGATGCTGGTTTTACCTACATACAGAATTCAAGAGTTGTGGGGTCAAAAAAACTTACAATCAGATTTCAAAGGAAGGCCTAGGAGGCCAGGCAAGGAGCCCCTGATGGGGCAGTACATAAAGCTGTGGGAATCTTGCTGACGATACAGTGGAGACACCATGAAATCAGAGGTGCCAGGAATGTGAAACATGCTGAGAAAAGCTGCAGGTTGTAAGCGAAGCCATCCCAGGAGAGAGGTCACGTGGCTGCAACCAGCAAAGCCATGGAGGCAGGCTTCTATGGAACTCATATCTCATGACCACATACCCTGGATGTTGAACAGGAAGCTACAGAATTTAATGTTTGCCTTGCTGAGTTTCTGTCATGTATTAGTCCCACTTTTTTATACCCATATTCCCCCTGCATTTTTTGGTATTGGAAATCGAACTCAGGACCTCACTACTTCTCCCTTTCGGAATGGAAATGTTTACCCAAGCTATAGAATGTTGGAATTATTTAACTTGTTTGTTTGTTTACTTTTATAGAAATTCAAATCTAAGAATTTCCCTTCAGTCTCAAAAAAGACTTTGACTTGGAATTCTAAAAGCTGCTGGCACTGTTGAGACTTTGGGAGAGGAATTATTGTGTCTTGGTTGTATGCAAGATAGCTGTAATTATGTTAGGTGGAATTATCTGCTTATTTGGGAACTAACTATGGTTGAAGGAGCTGTGTTTGGGTATCAAGCTGACGAGGGGTGGGAAGTGTGTCAACTTGACTTGCTTTAGAATTAAACCTAGTGGACTGGTAGAACACACTTCTAGCTCTGTCAATAGAGGTATAGCCTAGGGGTCTATATATGGTCAATGCCTCCTCTTCTCTGACACTATTCCCTTGCTCTGCTTCCCAGTCTCCATGAACTAACCAACTTTGCTTCATCATGCCTTCCGCCAGGATGTTTCTGCTATAGAGCTAGCTGTCCAAAACTGAGTTCCCTTAAAATATGAGCAAAATTAAACCTCTCCTCTTTTAGGTTGTGAGTGTTGTCATGAACAACAGGAAAGCTCACTAATAAAGAGAACTAGGAAGAGTGTCATAAAAAGGATAGTGCCTAGCTCTAAAAGATAGGAAAAAGACTGTGATAAGGAAGGAAAGAAAAGAAGTATATTCTGAGATACTCAGAATGTTCTATTTCTTACACTAAATAGGTTATATAAATATGTGTGTATGTTTTGTGGATAATGGGGGGAAACACTAAGCAACCAACAGAACCTATCACAGAAAACCTATACAAGCATGTACTTGAGGCTTAGCTTTTTCACAGTGCTTGATATTCCAGGTAACACTATTACTTATCATGACATAAGCTATAAAATAATAAATCAAAATTTAGAATAAAATTTATATGTACAGTAGGTCTGACTAAACTTTTTCCCAATATATGTAGATTTAGATATTTTACATACATACATGTGTAATTTTTAAGGCACCAAAAATTGAAACGATACACTATCAATCTATTACCATAAATTTATTTTACATTTGCATTAGAATGTGTCTGTAATACAGAACAATGATGTTCATGTTAGGGAATTAATTAGTACATGCATATGACAGATCTTGTTCATTTTCAACCCCTGTCCCACCCTCTCCCTGAGTCCCTCCTCCATCTCCAAAAGTTGGCCTTCTACTTTCTCCTCTACTGTACTCATTTCTGTCTGTTCCTATTTTAGGTTTACTTAAGAAAATATGCACTATTTAATATTATGAGTTTGGCTTCATGATGATCTCAAGTTCCATATATTTCCTTAAAAAAAAAAACATGATTTCATTACTCTTTATGGCTAAATAATATTCCATTGCACATTTTCTTTATCCATTTATCTAATTGGGCATCTAGACTGTTTCCAGAGCTATTGTGAACTGCATCACTATACTCATGGACATGCAGGTACCACTGCAGTTTGATGTCCTTAATTCTCTTCACAAGACACTCAGGAGAGGTACAGCCAGCTCAAATTGTATTTCCTTGTTCAGTTTTTTGAGGAATTTCCATAAGGTATCAGTTGACATTCCTACCAGAGAAGGTTGGTTCCTTTTCCCCAATATCCTCACCAGCATTCACTGCATTTTGAGTTCTTGATGGAGAAAGATGAAATAAACTGTTGCCTTGATTTGCATTTCTCTAATGGCACAAAATGCTGACCATTTTTCATGTACCTATTGTCCATTTGTACTACTTTTGAGAAGTATCTGTTCATTTTAATTTCCCATTTTTTCATTGGGCCTTTTATTTTGGGGCTCTAATTTTTTGTTTTTTAATACAGCCTAGGTAATAGGAATCTATCAGAGGAATACCTAGCAAAATTTGTCTCTCATTCTGTAGGTTGTCTCTTCACTCTGTTGATTGTTTCCTTTGATGTACAGAAATGTTTTAGTTTGATGTAATCTCAATTGTTAATTCTTGATATTATTTCCTGTGTTTCTGAAGTTCTACTCAGGAAATGTCTAAGTCTATGGTTTTAAGTGTTTTTCTTATGTTATCTTCTAGCAGTTCCAAAGTTTCTAGTTTTATACCTAGGTCTTTGGTTTATTTTTATTTGATTAGCACATAAAAGACAGGAATCCAAACCATTCTGATTTGACTTGAGTACAGGGTGAGAGAAAGAGATGTAGTTTTGATCTTCTGCACATGGCGATCCAGTTTTCCCAACACAATTTGTTAAGGAGGCTGAATTTTCTCCAGTACATGTTTCTGGCTCCTTTGTCAAAAAATTAGATGGCTATAATTGAGGTATAAGTTGTTTCTTCTGGTCTATATGTCTGTTTTTGTACCAGTACCATGTTACATTTGTTATTACAGCTTTGTAGTCTAACCTGAAATCTGACATTATGATCCCTTCAGTATTGTTCTTTATGCTCAAGATTGCTTTTGCTATTCTGCATCTTTTTTTTTTCTGGATCTTTTTGATTCTATATAAATTTTAGGACTTTTTTTCTAGTTCTGTCTTACCACCATAATTTTTTTTTGAAACCAGGAATTGAACTCAGCACCTCGTACTTGCCAGGCAGGTGCTGTGCCACTAAGCTATATTCCCAGCCCTACCACCATAAATTTTAACAGTAAGTAAATATTCAAAACAAGGGAAGGTTAAAACTAACATTTTGGGAAAAAGACCCCAAAAAACTAGCATTTCAATATATTAGTAATGTATTTCAAAACAGGCTGTGTAACAACCACCATTTGATTTTAAGCCGTAAGCATTGATGAAGAGAATAAGGAATTTAAAATGACAAAAAATTACGGTAAAAAATTTTTACATAAATCACTTAACCATTAAGCAAATAATTGTTATTTAAAAATTCCACCGAAGCAGAAAGATACATGAAGAACTAATTACCTTTTAAAAATATGTTCTGAATAGCAATGAAGCCTTTAAAAGGTCACTTTGTTATCAATCTGCCTTCAAAAAGACATAAAAGCTAAGACAAGACGTATAAGAAGTAGGGAAGAAACATAACACATACTTTTGATCAAGCGATACCTCTTTCTTTCTTTTTTTTTTTTTTTTGGTTTTTCTCTGGTACTGGGAACCGAACTCACAACCTTGCGCTTGCCAGGCAGGCGCTTTGCCACTGAGCTAAATCCCCAGCCCCTAAGAGATACCTCTTTCAAGAAAGAAAAATAAGTCACATACAAAGCACCAGAAATCAAAAGTGGCATTATATTTTTCAACATCCACAGTAAAAACTATGAGGCAATACAGAATGTATTTAAAATTCTGAGGAAAAATACTTCCAAAATAGAATCCCATACCCAGCCAACTGAGAGACTGTTACTGTAAAGGTATCACAATTCTTTGGAGGTAGTGAATAAAAAGCATCTAACCACAATGTAATCTTAAATACATTTTATGGGCATGTAACACTCTGAGGGGTACTAGGAGAAAAGGTAGTGAGAACATTTAGGAGTAGATGATGGAAACAACTATCCATTAAGGTTGACTCCATTAAAGTTTCATACTTAATAATTTTTTTTCTTTTTCTATAAGATAATGGTAGTTAACAATGACTAGTATTTTTAGAACACATATTCTTTGCCAGACACTGTCTTAAGAATTTTACATGCATTCGTTTATTTCAATCTTGCAACAGCCTGAGGCATACTATATTAATCTTGTTTTTGTATGCAAGAAATCTAAAGCACAGAGAGGCTGCCTTCTCAATACCAGGGTTAAGTGGTACAGCAGGAATTCAAAAACTTCCCAAGATGAATCCAAAGCTGGAACTCTCAGATCTTTATCAACTCAAAATAAATACATATATATCCAATAGTTATATGGAGCAAATATTCACAATTTCATGAGATTATATAAAAAGCACACTACTTATTTCTAAAGCCTATAAAAACATTACCATTTTTCAAGGTCTGGCTCATTTAAACCACCATTCATTAAGCTGCTACTATGTACCAACTCAGGCACTTAATACGTATTTGCTTTAATCATCTTAACACCACATCCCTAATTTATAGCAGCAGACTCTAAAGTTCTCAGAAGTCATATAATTAGCCTGAGGATCACTTTGCTAATGAAGAATGCCAGTATTTCAAAGTAATTTTCCTGAGAAACACCTGGACATCACAAAAGTAATAGAGTAGTTTTAAGGTATGTTTGTCTGAAATAAGAATAATACAATAAGCCGGGCATGGTGGCACACATCTTGGGAGGCTGAGGCAAGACAGTTGATGTGAGTTTGAGGCCAGCCTGGACTACATAGCAAGACCCTGTCTCAAACAAAAAAAAAGAAAGAAAGGAAAGAGTAATATAGTAACAATTCCTGAGATGAGTAAAAGTGAATAAATATTGACAACCCCAAAGCTATACTCTTACATATCCTTTAAAGAGAGGTGAAAATCGGAGGGGGACTGGGAAGAAAAGAAGAAACTATCAACTGTGTGAAAGTCTCACAGTATTCATTGCTTTATGTTAGTTACTATACACAAAAATAGAGCATGAGCATGATAACAAGTAAAGTTCTTGTTACAGATCCAGGCAAAAGTAAACACCAAACATACATGTCCAGTTGTCAAATTGAAATGAAAACATCTCTAACTATTCTCAATAATAGGTGTTCAAAACACCTGAAACAGCTCCCCCAATACACATTTTGCTTGCAAGATCTGTGATTCCACTGGTCCCATAATTCATATATGATATGTTCTGTTCATAGAAGTAAATAAAGTCCAAAACACTAGTCTCATAATTTATTTTCAAAAGTACTGAGCCATATCTAGAATATCTATGAATGAAGTTATACAAAATAAATATTTTGGAGTACAGATATAACAGATTTTATTTCATATGAATTTTAAAAGCACTGAACTAACTTTACCACTTGCAGCTTAGATATGAAGTTTGACTTCATCATTATGTGAATTATCATCATTTTGAGAAAAATGTTAACTCGTTTCCTAAAGCTGCAGTCAGTGACAACGAAATAGAAAAAGCAAAGGCATTTCTGTCCTAGTCACAAGCACCAACAAACAGTCCAGTGGGGAAATGGCAGTGTACAGGTTACCCTGTGAGCAATTTGGCTTCATGGCCATCAGGAAACTCAGGCCCATTAGGCCTTAGTAGAAAACTAACATGTTAAGAGCATGGTGCTTTTACTTCCCCTCCTAGAAGCCATATGTAAGATATATTTTGATTTTGGTCCATCCTCTGGACAAAAAAAAAGGTTAAGGACAATTAATAAGTAAATACAGAAGAATATGGGAGATCAGCAAACAGTTTTATCCAGCACACCTGTTGACTAAAATTGTCCAATTGGTCCTCAATATACAGTAATCTCATTCTAATAATCAGAAGAAACAATTAGAAGTCATATGACTATTATAAAATGTCAAGGTGCATTTTATTTGAAGAAACTCAAATGCAAATAAATGTGAAATTATTTATGAAAAACAGTCAAAATGACAAAAACCAAGTTTCAGCAAAGATGTACATATCTACTTTTATTGACTGCTATATAGAAAATTTTTAACAACAAAACAATATTGAATAACTCCGATAAGCCTTATGGACGACTATATACCAGAACTTCCATTATACCAAATTTAAACCTGAAGAATCCTATTATCTGGTAATTGATTTCTGTTTTTCATGTTTTTTAAATATGAATAAAGGCTGAGATTGCCAACACACTACAATTTGTAAAATTGTTCCTTGTGTCTAATACAATACATAGAAGCATAACAGCAGTTAAAATGAATGAAGGGAATAAGACTAAAAATGAGAAGTTATTCTGAGAGTTATAAATATCCTTCTTAATGTAGTTCTTGACTAGGAAGCAGTTATGTAGGGTCAGGTGAAAAAGCTGACTAACTGAAAACAATATTGTGAAGAAATAAACATACTTAATCCGAATTTCCAGTGAGATACAGGACATTTATGACATTTTTAATATGCAGCTCGTCAAGATATACTTCATTTTATATAAATAAAACAGATTTTAAAGGGCAAAAACTAATCTTGAAATCGGTATTTAACACATATCTTCAACAAAAGCTCATTATTTAGCCTTCAATACTTCTAGTTTCATTTCAAATTTTTCATTATTTTATAGTTTTTTTTCTACTTTTTCATGTGCCAATGACAACAGTATAACACACATCTATGACAACTTCTCCTACAAACAGAAATCCTCACAAACTGAAAGTATAAGGACCAACAAATGTTTAACTACACTCAGGAAACACAAGAGTCTTTATTCCAAAAGGAACGTTCAGTAAAAAATGATGTGTGAACAGCAGACACTGATGTTCACACAAGCATACTGCAGACAACCCAGCGGGCGGTTTTCTGTTTTTTTTGGATTATGCTCTGGAGGTGCTGGCACAATGGAATTTCAATACCATAATTGCTTATTTCTCTGTGTATCTTTAAAATAACAGGTAACGAAAAAATTACAAAAGTAACAAAATAAATGTTTTTAATTCTTCTTTTCAATCGATGTAATTTAGAACTATTATACAAATAGAGAAGCAGCACAAAAGGGGGGGGAATAGAAATAAAGTAATGTTCCAAAGGTTCAGTTTACAAGGACCTCACACAAAGTTTTTTTTTTCCCCTCTGCAACTCTTACTAGAAACAGTATTATTTGCTAAAAATGCACTAGCTGCCAAGAGCTATGGTCCATCTAAAGCAAAATGCTTAAGATGGAAATAGAGTGCTAATACAAAGAAAGGAAAGGATTCAGTATACAAATTTCTGTAAAATCTATTAACATAAGATTTTGATTTTTATATATCTTTTTGACTAAAAATAATTACAATAATAGATAAAATACTAAAATATATAGTACTGTATTAAAACAATAAGACGTAATCAGATTTCAAACTTTCTAATTAAACCTTTTTTGTAAGTTATTGGGAATTCAACACTAGTCTTGGTTCACATGATAGAACAATGGGAAAATTTTCCGAATGGTTGAACACTAACCCTGACAAGTGTGGAGAGCCAACTACAATACATTATATGGTAGCATAACCTGCCACCCACGTTGCTGAGAGAACAGCTTTCAAACACATGCACTGAGCTGTAAAACCACAAAATCCCTTATTACACATTGTCTTTCTTACTCTAGGTGAAATATACCATCAATTCTTTCCATTATAAATCTTTTTTATTACTATTTTCGAAGCCCGTTTACAATATGTTGTTTTCTGACGATGTAAAAGATATCTTTTTTTAAAAAATGCAGTAAGAACATTATCACCCTTTTATAGCATTACAAATGAAGGCTGCAGTTAGGGCACAAATTTTCAGATAATTTTGAGGATCCATATTATCTAAAATGAATTTCCAGATAAAATTCCTTTTCTTACCTTTCAAAAAGAGCTCACTGCAATAACGGTCAATGACTGCCAAATACAAAAGGATTTCAGATAAGAACAAGAAGGATGAATAAAACTTGGACAGTACTCTTTTACAAAGACACTACTTTTGGAGATTCAAGATAGTTTAAATCACTTCAAAAACATATTTCCCTGTAAAATTTTGCTTGACTAGTTTCCCACCAAAACCCTTCTCCTCTCCTTTGCATTTCCTTCCCCAACTCCAGCCCACCATGATCCACCTCAATCCACAGTCTGCAAACTGAATCATAGCATTCCAGAACAGTTACAGGACATAACAGTTTCTTCTGGGGTTTTCATTTGCAATGTTGTTGGCCAAGAGAATTTTATTTGTGAGTGTTTCTATTATACTGACAGGGTCAATTAGCCCTGTGAACTATTAGTCTTTCTGCCTAATAGCTTGGTGGATTATTCAACTGGGACCGTTCATAACCTATAACTGAATGCAGCCAATTAACCTCAGAAATATGACAATATTGGTTACCTAATGGGATTTTAAGTTTACCTTAATAACATACTATAGTTCTATTTCCCCAAATTGAGGGTATATTATTTGATAGAAACTGTACTTCCCCCAAATTGAATTGTTTTAAGTTGTGATACATAAATTACAGAGTAATTTTTATTTCACAGAAAATTTTGAAACTTTTTGAAATAATAACCAGCTATTATGCCTACATTTTCCGATATGTTTATATAACTAAATAAAACATACAAAGGGCCAGGGATATAGCTCAAGGGCACAGTGGCTGCCTGCAAAGTGCGAGGTTGTGACTTGGATTCCTCGTACCAAAAGAAAAAAAGGGAGGGGCTGGGGATTTAGCTCAGCGGCAAAGCGCCTGCCTGGCAAGCGCAAGGTCGTGAGTTCAGTTCCCGGTACCGGAGAAAAACCTAAAAAAAAAAAAAAAAAAAAAAAAGGAAAAAAAGGGAATATGTAAAACACATGAGAACCACATATTATACAGTATCCAGTGCTCTTATCATGATTTCTCCCCAAGGTGCAGAAAGCACTACTACTTACCCAGAAACTACTATGAAAACAAACTTGTATTTTACTTCAATATTCAAACAATCCTTAAGTTGTCAAATATTTTTTTAAAAAGCACATAAGAGAATTTGCCTTAGTTGAGTGTTTCCTATATGACAGGCAATAAATAATTTGCAACCTTTATCTCAACCATCTCAGGAATCCACTGTGATGCATGTATAAAAACCTGAGGTTTCAGAGGAGTCAAATATGTTTCTAAATTTCACACAGCTAATAACTTGCAAAACTAAGATCTGAAACCAGATCTGTGTGGTTCACCAAATTGTGGTCTTTGAATGTCATTCAGCCTAAAAAATACAGATATTCCCTTGGTCCCATCCCAGTGTCATTTTACAGTAAGTGGATCATATAACACTGCCAAGCTCCAACACCATTCTACAAAACAGTGGTATCCAATCATCATTGAAGGAGATTAATTAAGGGTGTTTTGATAGTCCTACAATTAAACAAACATCAAAGCTGTATTAATAGTAACACACTATTAAATAGTTTTCAAATCACTTCCAACCCAAATGCATGCTCACATATATAAATGTATGTGTGATCTACACACACACTTAGCCCACATACCTACTCATTTAAAATGCTACTTGCCAAGATTCCCAGTCTCCAAAACAAAGACACTGTCCATTTTTCCAGCTCACAAAGAAATAAAAAGTTGTTTTAATGTGACATGAGTCAAGCTGTCAATCCTTTTGCAAAGAATAACTTTTTAAGTCATGCTTATTTTAACTATCTAATTTAGTGAGCCAATTTAACATATGTTCTGACAAAAACTGTATTAGGATTACCTCAGCTTTGTTTTATCAAGTTGCAAAAACCCAATTTGTTTAATTGCTATGTCAAAGTCACCTAAAAACAAATACCTGTTACAGAAGCATGATCCAAAAATCAATTACTACTTCCAACTTCGCTGCCTTTTGACTGGCTACAGTTATTCTCTAGTAAAATAGTTGCATAATTATGCAAACTACTGGCTTAGCTAAAAGTCATGGCAATAAAGATGTGTATAATCACTTTTCTTTAAAAATTCTCATGTATACCTTTCTTACTCTATAAAATTGATACTGAGAATATTGAATTATTTTAAAAGAATACATCCTTCAGAGAGAGTAGAAGGGCTCAGAAGTATAATTCAAAGTCATCTATATCATTAAGTCAATTTTGCTTACTTCTCAAATAAATCAAAATAAATTTCACAGCATAAAACATTTCAAGTACAGAGTACAAAATTTTTAAAAAGGTATCCAAGTTAGTTAACAATTACCTTTATAAAGAAAGACCTAAAGGGGCTGGGGATTTAGCTCAGTGGCAAAGCGCCTGCCTGGCAAGCGCAAGGTCATGAGTTCGGTTCCCGGTACCAGGGAAAAACCAAAAAAAAAAAAAGGAAGACCTAATACACTGACACAATGGTCAACATATGCTATTAAATTTTAGGCATTTAAGTAGATAATATTAGAAGACTTAAAAATGCAAAACTATAACTTACATATGTCACAAACTAATAATGCCATTGACATTGTTACTTTGAAGAATTTATATTATCTTATCCTACATTAACAGAAATTTCATTAAATTAAAAAAAAAAAACCTTAGCTAACCTACAGGAGAGGCATTCTCTGTCCAACTGTGGATTCTTGATACTGAAATGCCAAATATCAACATTTACAAAGTCAACAACAGCAGCACCAAAGGAATTGAACACCAAAATAACCTAGCTAGTCTCTTTGACTTTAGCATGACTTACTATATTTAGGACACACTTATCAGCTCTTCCCAACCTTGTACAGTCACATATAAGTAAGGATAAAGCAAGTAGCTAACATAGAGCTAAAGGAGAAAGTGTAGGACACAAACTTCTATTAACTAAGAATCTACTATGTATTATGTATAAAGATGTTTTTACACAGCATAACTTAATCTTCACAACCACCCAAAACAGATAGGCACTATGAGTTACAGTTTCTAAATAAATAGAAGTTTAGAAACAAAAATCACCCTGTATCACAAAATATTTAAGTGCTAATACAGAGACTGCAACTCTGATCCAACAGACTCCAAAACCCGTTAAGTAAAGCAGCATGTGGCAAATACAGTCTAGAAACATGTGCCTTTCTTTGGCTTAGTTCTCATCCTTCTGTCCTACTCTGAAAGCAATATTTAAAACCCAGATTGCAGATTATGAAAGAGAGTGGGTTTTCCCCCGTAAGCCAAGGTTACAGAACTCTGTGTCCAATGGTGAGTACAATGTGACTCTGGGGAAATATTAGCAAGTTTCAAACCACCACAACCTCAGGTTAAATGGAGTTCAGTGAGTCATGGTAATTCCATGCTACTGATAATCCTGACTTTAGTCAACAGAAAGCTCTCAAATTTGAATTCCATATTTGTCTTAAGCAATTCCCTCTCAATACCAGATAAGCATTCAATCAAAAGAAGTATTCTAAAGCCAAGAATACTACTCAAAGCCTTTCACTGACTTTCTGCACAGAAACAGTAAAACTGTAAAATTTACCAACTAGACTTTACAGACTAAACAATTAAGTCAGGAAGAAGTTTCTTCTTATTCTTCGAAGTACCTTCCCTGTCATACTTTGCCTAAGCTTATCACCCTTGGGCCATGAATGAGGCAAATTATGAGTCTCCTCATTCCCCAAAAAGTACCACGCAATCCCCTTGAGTCATTATCTTCTCTAAGATCACATGCTTCTATCAGAAAGCAGAACCAATAGGGTTGAATCTTTTTTTTTTTTTTTTTTTTTTTCAGTCTTTTTTGAGATAAGGTTTCACTGTGTAGTTCAGGCTGGCCTTGAGCTTACTTTGTAGCCCAAACTGGCCTCGAATCCACAGTGATCCTCCTACCTCAGCATTACAAGCATGCACCACCACACCCTGTCTTGAATCATTTTAAGAATTAATCTGCCTTGGATCCTTTTCAGTAAAGCTAAAAGAGATACCCCTGCACTGTTTTTTAGATAAATATCAAGGACCACTGCAGGAAAAAAAATACGTAAGACAGGCCATAGTACCCATAGCCACTTTGCCATGAGGATGATCGAGACAGATAATGTCCTTGTGCTAATGGAAGCTATCAAAGGTTAGACACATATACACACACAATTAAGTTACAAATTTGGCCTCAGGTTCTTGGTAGTTAAGACAAAATGGATATCATTACTGGTTCTGACAGAGTACAAATTTCTTCTACTTACAAACAGAAATTTTTCCAAAGGGCCAATAATATGCTTTTTAGTCACATGTGCCAAGTTTTAACTACAGAAATGACTCTCCTATCACCTCCTGGTGGCTGACAGATTTCTCCTTTTCAACCCCTTATGAGCCTATGAATTAACACTAAAGAGAAATTCTATAAAAGTGATTTTACAAAATAATGCATTTGAAGTATAACATTTACAAATGCTAAAGAACGTATATGCTTTTCAAGCACTTGCTAATTTTTAAAAAAATTAGGAAATTCAACAATCTGAAGATCTAAGGGTAAGCCTAGAAGACTACGACATCACAGTTATTTCTTCAGATAAATTTTGTATCTAATACCTCTTTACAGTAATCCATTAACATAGGAAAATAAAACTCTGAGGTTCAATTTCAAGGGTCTAGCAATTATATCTAAGATGAGTACAATATTTAGTAGACAACAAAAATGTATGCAATATTCTTTTTGTTGTTGTTGCCTTTTTTGTTATTTTTCCGGTACTGGGAATCAAACTCACGACCTTGCGCTTGTCAGGCAGGAGCTGTGCTGCTGAGCTAAATCCCCAGCCCTGTATGCAGTATTCTTAAAGGGCTATTTGTTTCTGATGAATCTGAAAGAAAATGCAACTAGAGAATATGGTTACTGTTAAGAGATACTCTGTGTAAACAAAATACACTAATTGGTCAGATTCACTAAATCACATGAGAGAAGGAGTGAAACAGAACCTTGAAAAATATACAATTATTTTAACTGGGATTTTAAAGAAATTAGAGTAAAATAATACCATATGATTTCACTTAAATGTGGACTCTAAAGAAGTTCAATGCATAAAAGACGAAGAACAGAATAGGGATCACCAGAAGTTAGAGGGTACAGGGGTTGGGGAGATAATTTTGTGTCAAAGGACATAAAATCTCAGTCAAAAGAGAAGTTTTATATCACGATTGTGGTGGATTGACAACTGGTGGTCAATTTGTAACACCCAGCTGAAATTGACACTGCATGTGGAAGGCCCACCTTTATTTTGTTGCCAACAAAATAAAAGAACTGGAGAAAAAGAAGAGAAGCTGTTAGGGAGCTGTTGGTTCTCCCAGGCGCTGTTGGTTCCCCTGGAGGAGCTTGTCATCCTGGCTTTCCTGGTATGAATGTGGCTGTTATCATCAGAGAAGCTCGGGACCTTGTCACAGGGAATGGCTACAGTACACTTTGGGGGATCTCTGGTCCTTACTCTGAGCATTGCTTCCTGGCTCCGGAGAGAAAGGTGGTGCACAACTCAGTCTCCCGGAGAAACCTATTGCACTGGCTTTCCTGATATAGACTCGGCTGTTATCATCAGAGAAGCTTGCAACCTCACTGTTGCTGAGAATGGCTGTGGGACCTTTTGGGGCAGCTCTGGTTGTTACTTTGAGTGTCACTTCCTGGCTCCAGTGCAGTTTCCTCAGGCTGCTAGCACAGATCCTTCATTCTACTGGCACAGACTTTCTGGCTTCTACCACTGACTTTTAGGCCTTCCCAGTGCAGATCCATAAAACAGGCCTGCATAAGACATTGTCATGGGCTCTTGGCATCTAGTTGGACTCTTCGGAGGCACTGTTAGGGATTCTAGATCTTCACCTGGACTCTGCAGGACATTACTGTGGGATCCAGGCCCTTAGCTGGATTCTTTTGGTCTTTAGTGTGTGGACAAATTCCTGCACTCTTTGTATATGCCTCTTTAGGTGACTTATAAAATAATCCTATAGATTGTATCCTGTATTAAACTGTTCCCCTGGCAACCCCTGACTACAACACTGACTATAGGTAGTAACTATATATTGTTTTTTTGTTTGTTTGTTTCTTTAAAGAGTAAAAGGAGGATAACATAATAATAGGGGGGCTTACCAAATTACAGACAAAGTGGTAGGAAATTATCAATGGTTATTGTTTTACATATTGTTATCTACAAGATAGTTTCTCAGGAAATCAAATAGACAAATAATAGTGAGGTACAGTCAAAAGAGGTAGGAGATTATCAATAGCTGTTGTACTATACTTTGGTATCTTCAAA
>NW_004955428.1:981576-989006 GCF_000276665.1 Chinchilla lanigera
CTCCGCTGACTCTGGACCTTTCTGGTTCTCAATGGGAGGAGCAAGAGTGTCCCGTTGTATGGCATGTATTCCCAGGGGTTTTTCCATGTTTGAATGATTCACACACGTCTGTGGGTGGGCATCTGTAGCCAGTGCATGGTGGGCCAATTGTGTCATTGTTTCTCTGTGTCATGGTAGTTCTCAACTGAGCGGCGGTAGCCAGCCTGAGGGCCAGAGCACAAGGGCACTCCCCACCCATGGCTCCCGCTACTCGAGGGGCCCTCCCTCTGGGGGCCTAGGAGGCAGGGAGCGAGCTGGTCGGAAGATCGGCCCTCCCCACCCGTGGCTCCCTGTGCACCTGGGCCCCTCCTTCCAGAAGCCTACAAGGCAGGATGCAAGCTGGCCGGAAGACTGGCGCTCCCCGCCCATGGATCCCTGTGCGCCAGGGGCCCTCCCTCCGGGGGCCTAGGAGGCAGGGAGCGAGCCAGTCAGAAGACCAGTGCTCCCTGCCTGTGGCTCCCCGTGCGCCTGGGCCCCTCCTTTCGGGCACCTAGTAACTATATATTATAACTTGAAAATTTCTAAGACAGATTTTAAGCGTTCTTACCACAAAAAGTATGAAAGGTAATCCATATGCTACTTAGTTTGATTTAGTTGTTCCACCATGTATACATATATCAAAATATCATTTTGTACTTCACATATACAATTTTTAGTAAATTTTAAAATAAAACAAATTGAAAAGAGTAGAGTTTGCAGAGCTAGAAGCTATATATTTTTCAATTTTTGTTGCTTTTCTTAATACAGATAAAATAGACACAGTTAATGCTGTAAAGTCAGTCCACTATACCCATAGGTTTTGCACCTATTGATTCAACCACCCATAGATCAAAAATGCTCAGGAGGAAAATTTGTGTCTGTAATTAAACAGGCATAGACTTTTTCTTCTTGTCACCATTTCCTAAATAATACAGCACAACGACTATTTACATAGTATTTGCATTGCCTTAGGTACTACAGTAATCTAGAGATGATTTAAAGTACATGGGAAAATATGTGTGGGATTTTGCAAATATTGTCTTCTGCAATTCTGGTAACTGCTAGGGTCCTGGAACCAAACACTATGGATACTGAGGAATGACTACATACTGAAACTGATTTATTAGTCACTGTCCAAAAGTTTCTATTATAAGCAATTTTGTTGATTTGTACAATAAAATTGGGAATGTTTTTATTATAGGAAAAAAGACTGGTGTACTTACTTATTATATAATTTCATTTGCTAAGCAATATGTATGAAGTCTCAAGAAAGAAGAAGGAAAAATAGAAGTCGCCAATGTATTATAATTTATTTGAGCTTAAAGTATCCAGAAAACCATAATGAAATTACTTATTCTGACTAGTGGGGTACTAGGTTGAAGACAGATTGTAAGAGAGCTCAGTCTGTATTGGCATTTTGATGGTTCCAGCCGTCACACTCTTCTGTTCTACTATGTACACTCTGTGAGTAAATAAGCACATCTTAATTTCTATTTACACATTAATGGTTCTCAAATTACACCTCTAATCCAGACTTCTTTCTTTGGTTGCAATTCACATATCTACAACTACATACCTACCCACTAAAAATTCCTTCATTTGAAGAGATACCAGAAATCACTAATTAAAATTAATCTCATTATCCTAACATTTTAACTTCGCATTACATGTCTAGTAGATGGCAATATTTAACTAGTTACCAGAACCTGAAAAGAATTCTAGATGTCTTCTACCCACTCAAACCCTACCCATATTCCCAATATAGCCCAGGTGGCAATCAGTTTCAAATCCTTTTGATTCCACTTGAAGTATATCTTACCACTTGAACTGAACTGATCTAGACTTAGCTACATCATCATAATTTTCACCTAGATACTATACTTGGTCTTCATGTTGCTCTAGCCACAACATTCCCACAGTTGAACTTTAGCAATGTTTCTTTATTTAACTCCCTGCAACTCTGACAGTAAACACAATCTGACTTTGGCCTATACATTTTCACTGAAACAATTACAAACTATATTTCCCTGTAAGAATGTAAACTTCTTAGAAAGAGAAACTATGTTTCATCCTTCTTACCACTTACTCACACCTACCCAGCTTCCAGATTCCATACCAAATCACTTTCCATTCAGACACAGGCCATGCTGTTATGCTTCCATTCTTTTATGTACTACATGCTCTGACTAGAAGCACTCACTTTTAGTCTGCAACTCAGTAGGCTTTACATTTATCCTTAACAGTCAGTTGAACCATCACTTTTAAAAACATTTTTGAGGCCAGCTGGGGCAACAACAGTGAGATCTTGTCTCAAAAACAAAACAAACAAACAAATGAACAAAGGGTTGAAGATACAGCTCAGGGCAAAGGACCTGAGTTCAATCCCTAGTACTGAAGAAAAAAGACAGAGAGGTGCTGGGGGTTTAGCTCAGCGGCACAGTGCCCGGCCTGGCAAAGGCAAGGTCATGAGTTTGATTCCCGGTACCGGAAAAAAAAAAACCAAAAAACCCAAAAAAAACAAAAAAACCAAACAACCAGAAAAAGAGAGACAGACAGACAGACAGACAGACATGAAGAGAATAAGTATACTTGACGCAAGGGGGAATATTGTGAGGGAAATTAATGGTAATGTGTCTTTTAGGTTGATAAACTTTTAAAATGTTTAAAACATTTTTAAAATGTTTAAGACATTTTTAAAATTTTAAAATGTTGACATTTTTAAAATGTAAACATTCACCACATATTTCAATCACATCATATATCTTCTCAGAAACTTAACATTTTTTCATAGTGAAAACATCCAAAATCTCTTCTTCCAGTTTTAAAGTTGCTATCTATAGTATGCTACTGTGCAACAGCACATCAGAATTCTTGTGGACTTTTTTTTTTTTTTGGTTTTTCTCTGGTACCAGGAACCGAACTCATGACCTTGACTTGCCAGGCAGGCGCTTTGCCGCTGAGCTAAATCCCCAGCCCCTCGCACATCAGAATTCTTAATCCTATCTAAGTTCCCACTAATCAACCTTTCCCCATTCCTCCTGTGATCATTACCTGTGACATGTCAACCTGATCTAAGTAAGAACAGCCTAGCAGATTAGCAAAAAGCTCTGGGTGTACTCTGAATGACTGACATGTAGGCCCCAAACTGAGGAGGGAAGACCCATCCCTGACATGGGAGGCACCAACCAACAGGCTTGTAGCCTGGATGGAATAAAAAGGGAAAGAAGGAAGTCATCCCTTTTTCCTCTTTGGTGAAGCTCTCGTCTTCGCCATTGTCTTTGCACATTTGTTTCCAGTTCCTTCAGACCTCCAGTACATACTCTTCAACCTTCCAATACAGGCCCTTTGGCTTTTCAACACAGGCTTGCACAAGACTCTGCAGTAAGCTCAAGCCCTTTGACCTTCAACTGGATCTTGTGGCCCTAGAGCACGCAGACAGCCATTTCACATTCTTCTACCCACAGTTCCACAGGTGGCCACTGCAAACCTACCTAGTAAATACTTCACATAATCATATTTTTAAAGTTAAATCTGTTCCTCTAGTGAACCCTAATACACCTCCCCCCCTCCCTTCTACTCCCTTCAGACTCTGCTAACCACCGTTTCCCTCTCAACTTCTATGAGATGAACATTTTTAGATTTCAGAAATAAGTGAGATCATATGGTACATTTTCCATACCTGATTTATTTAACTTAGTGCAATGATCCCCAGTTTCAGTCATGTTATAGTAAATGACAGCATTTCATTCTTTTTATGGATGAATAGTATTCTAACATGCATATGTAACAATTTCTTTATCCATCCATCACTTAACAGCCACCTAGGTTGTTTCTTACCTGTTGTGGATAATGCTACAAAAAATAATGGGAGTACAGATATCTTTTCAACATACTGTTTTCATATCCTTTGAATATATAAAGAAAATTGTTAGATCACATGGTGGTTCGATTTTGAATTATTTGAGGAACTACTGTGCTATTTTCCATATAATTTATATTCTCACTAGTAGACTTCACTTTTCTCCAGATCTTCACCAGCACCCGTTATCTTGTCTTTTTTGATAATAGGGGTAGAGTGATATAGCTTTATGGTTCTGAGATGCAATTCTCTAATTATTCGTGACGTTGCCCTGCTGTGATGTTGAACATTTGCTCATGCTGGCTATGTGTATGGCTTTTGGGAAATGTCTCTAGGTCTATTGCCAATTTATAAATTAAGATATTTTTTCTCTTGAGTTACGTGATTTCCTTATACCCATACATTCTGGATATGAATCCCTTGTCAGAGTATAGTTTATAAATTATTTTCTTGCATTCTCTTCATTCTGATATCTGTTTCCATTACTGTTTTGTTTTTTGTTTTTGGTTTTTCTCCGGTACCAGGAACCGAACTCATGACCTTGCGCCTGCCAGGCAGGCGCTTTTGCCGCTGAGCTAAATCCCCAGCCCCTGTTTCCATTACTGTGCAGAAGCTTTTTAGTTTGATATCATTTCATTTGCCTATTTTTGCTTTTGTTGCATATACTCTTAGGGTCTTTTCCAAAAATCTGTGCCCATTCCAATGTCCAGAAATGTTTCTCCTACGTCTTTTTCTCAGAGTTTCATAGTTTCAGGTCTTTTATTTAAGTCTTTAATCCAGATTTTTGTATATGGTAAGAGAGAGGATATCCAATTTTCTCAGATCTATTGAAAATATCTTTGTGTCCTGCACAGATTTGTTGAAAATCAGTTGTAGATGAATGAATGGATGTATGAATTCATTTCATATATGTGGATGCATGAATTAATTTCTAGGCTCTTTATTCTGTTTCATCAGTTTACGTGTCTTGGGGTAGACTGAGACAGAGTCTGGCTATGTATTCCAGGCTGGCCTTGAACTTACAGCAGTCCTCAGGCCTGAGTCTCCCCCTGCCTGGTGCTGGGATTACGGCATGCACCACGAAGCCTGGCTATGTGTCTTTTTTTCTAACCTAACACCATGCTATTTTATTCATTACAGCCTTGAATATATTTTAAAGTCAGTTAGTAAAATGCCTCCTGACTTGTTCTTTTAGCTCAAGATTGCTCTGGCTATTTAGTATACAGAGTTCTGTGCGATTCTATATAAATTTTAAGAATTCTTCCTGGTTTTATGAAGAATGTTACTGGAATTTTGACAGGGGTTACATTGAATCTGTAGATCACTTTGACAGAATGTACATTTTAACATTAATTTCTTCTAATCTATGAACTCAGGATGTCTTTTGATTTTTGTGTCCTCTTCAATTTCTTTCACTAATGTTTTAGTTTTCATTCTACAGATCTTTCATCTCTTTGATTAAATTTAATCCCAGCTTTTTTTGTTTGCTTACTTGTTTTAAGGTAATATAATGGGATTCTTTTTAGCTAAAAGAGGTTTATTAGACTATACTTACACTTTACATTTAAAAAAAAAAGTTACAATTGTTGATCTATCTGCTTCTTCGCCACTGGACAATGCAGTGGAGCAGGGCAGAACCTGTAAGTTCTTTGGCTGTTTCCCCAGTATCTAACATGGTGCCTGGCATCTAGCAGGCCCCAAACAAATATTTACAGAATAAAGGATAAATATATTTGTATGGAAATGCCAAATTACATTTCTTATAACCTGTAGTCTAAGTCTAACAGAAAACAATAAATATGACACTGTTTTTCTCTTTAAAATATGGAATACCTAACTATATATTTTAACTTCAAAAGGAAATATACCACAAATCAACTTGATTTTGTAAATAATTACAGTATATAATCATAAATAAAACTTTTCAAAATTTCCATTCATTACTTTTAGAGAGAAGTAAAAGAAGTTAATATTTCTGGAATAAAAATTATATATGTCAGATCAAAACAGTCTATGCTGACTGAAAAGAGAAGTTAGTTATAAAAACTAATTCAAAAATATATTCTTTTAAGTTGTTAAAAACTCAAAAGCTATTTTTCCATGGATGCAATAAATTATGTTCTCCATCCTATCAAACCAATTTATGTTTGTAGGTACTGCCTAAGTCATTCCACTTTATATCGAATTGTTTAAAATAGGACCCTCATAGGAAAGTAAATATGAGTGAGTATATTTTAAGACTGATGGAGACTCAGAGACTTTGTATCTTCTTACTATACCACACACAGTAATGGAACTTAAATTATAATAGTAAATATTATTTTAACACACGAACTGACTTATTAACCACATCTGTCAAAGTACCATATATGGACTCAAATAGCAATGCTACTGATTCAAGGTACATGTCAAGAGTCCAAAGGAAGAAAAGCAAAGTATCATTACAGCTTTTTTAATATTAAAGATTCATTTCAAGCTTTCTCTCTTTTTTCTTCTTTTTGAGACAGGGTTTCACTATGCAGTTCAGACTGGACTTGAGCTCACTTTGTAGCCCAGGCTGGCCTCAAACTCACAGAGATTCTGCTGCCTCAGCTTCCTCAGTGCTGGATTTACATGTGTGCGCCACCACGCCTGGCTTCAAGCCTTCTCTTAAGAAAAAACATATCACTTGGTAACAGCTTCATAATCGGAAGACAAAATAAGAGTGAAAACTCACCTAAGTGCTCCATCTTGTGTTGTCAATATTTAATCCTTTCATCATTACAAATTTTAGAAACAAAGTACTAACAATGAACCAAAGGAAAACTTGCATAGATGCTGAAAATATCTGCTTAATAGTAAGCTAACAAGGTTTTTTTTCATATAATAGCCTAAAAATAATATTGAGAGCTGTCACAGTTATGTCTTAAATCACTTCAGTTTCACATTTAAGTACAAAAAGTTCTGCAATAGTTTTTAAATAGACATATAACTAGTTATCAAATTCAAAAGGACATTAAGTGTATTGCAGCCGAAGATGTTTTCTAAAATGTTAAGTCACATCAAAGATGCAGTGTTGATTCCAAACTCTTAATGACAAAAAATTTCTTCACATATACCTTCCTTTCTGAAAGCAAAAGAAAAATATTGTACCAAAACATGAGGATAAAATAAAAAGGATTTTTAAATTTTTGAAACAGTCTCTATGCAAAAACTTTCATTAAATAACATGATTTCTTGCACAAAAGTAACACAATGAGATGAAGAATTCTGAAAAGATACAAAGATTTTCAAGTGCTAAATTCTCACTTCTGTAGATAACTAGTTTCCTCAGTAGAAGCAACACATGGCAGTGTCTTACTAAAAATTCTTAAATCTCAGTGTGGTAAGGGAAATTCTGAACATAAGAAAGTAAAATAAGTAGCATAAATAAAATCAATTTTGGCAACAAAAATATTCTGTTTGGTCAACAAAAATATTCTGCTTTATCTTTCCTTTAAAAATAAAATGCTATTAAGTACGTAATCTTTAACTGATAAAAGAAAATGGTATACAAAATAAATCAGATACAAAA
>NW_004955428.1:989832-1007639 GCF_000276665.1 Chinchilla lanigera
CCAAACTTATGGTTCCTTAGTGAAAACTATGGCAGAAAAATAGTATGTTCATGAAGTTCTTCCAGAAAACAACTTATCACCTAGTAATATCTAGGGTTAGTATCTCATGAGGATCTGTGATCACCACACAGAAATATAAACACACTAAGAAAAAACTAAGAGACTACCCTAAGAGCCTTTTATTCTAACCAGCTAACATTTCAGCACTTAAGTGATATAATAAAAGCAAAGACTAGATTAAAAGAATTCTACAAGGTCCAAATATCACTTAAAGTTTCTCCTATTAACCTCTCAAAACCCTTCAGTGTTAGTAAAACTTGTAACAGAATACAAAACATCTTTGATATGTAAATCTTGAAATTGTATATGAAGATGTACATTTTATACAAAAGATGTACAAAATGAATTAAAGAGTTTTTCTGAATATATATACTCTAGAAAAAACTAATACAAGACTACTTGAGGCATTAAACCTACAACTAGAAAATGAGACTAGAAAGTAAGGGACAACAGTGACATCTAGTGGCCATTTCCAATACACACCACATATCAAAATATTTGCAGTGTTTCATGTATGTCAAACTGTCTGGGGAATTATGACAATCTTTAGTTATCAAACTAAAATAAGAAAACTCTACCCATAAAAGTCTGCTCAATATTAGTGCTCTATTTTGATTAATATGAAATATTTAACAAATTATATGAAATATCTCATCTTTGGAGCACTAAGCACGTATTAAATATATCAGATATGTAAATAAGGCTACCAATTGGTCAATATAAATATGATAAGAAAAATAATTTTAAATAGTCAAATTAAAAAGCACTGTAGTGAATGGAAGTATTAACAAGAAAATTAAGAGCTGATATATTTATAAATTTATTCATGTGTGGGAAAAACATATTAGTCAAAAACAAAAAAATTAAACCAAAAAAAAGTATATCATTTATAACTTTTCAAAAACAAAGTTACTTCTCAGCCAAGTGCAATTGTACATCTCTGTAATTCCTGCTATTCTGAGAAACTGGTGAGACTCTATCTCAAAAAATTAGTTTTCAAGTAAAGCTTTTTAATATTACAGCAAGACAACTGTCAACAAGACCAGATAGTCACCTTAAAGGAACAAACTTGAGTCTGGACATCAGCAAGGTGGTGAAATAGGGCTTTCCAACACTTACCTTCCCACAGAA
This sequence comes from Chinchilla lanigera, assembly GCF_000276665.1. Classification (NCBI taxonomy): domain Eukaryota; kingdom Metazoa; phylum Chordata; class Mammalia; order Rodentia; family Chinchillidae; genus Chinchilla; species Chinchilla lanigera. The sequence goes on from NW_004955428.1 coordinate 991,024, forward strand.
ATATCAAATTGTACAACTATCCACATTTGCCCACAAAAGTATCTTCACAAGAGCCTGAGTATAGCACAGAAATAAGAAAAAATATATTAAAGAAAACAGGAAGGACAATTTTACATTAGGCATCCTTCCCAGGCAGACAGCAAGGACAGAGATACACTCGAGATAAGAGGAAGGAAATGAGGGGCTGGGGATTTAGCTCAGCGGCACAGCACCTGCCTGGCAAGTGCAACGTCATGAGTTCGATTCCTGGTACAGGGAGAGGGCGGGAGGCGGAGTGGTGGCGGTGGTGGGAACCAAAGAGGAAGGAAATGAGCTTTGGACTTTGCCTCAGACCCCAAAGTGGGGCCCAACTTGATAAAAGCGAGCACCAGAAAGAATGCCACAGCATGCCCACGGACTGAACTCCAGACCTATCCTGACACAAGGTCAAATCCTACAGTGCCAGGCTCTAAACCTGCCTCCCATACTTAGGCGGCCCTAAGCCTGCCCTACCACCAAGTCAACTGCCACAGATCTGACCTCTAGGCATACTCCAGGGCCAGACCAAGCCCGGCAGCCTTGTGCTCTAGAATATCTCTGCACCAAGATACCCATGGCCCCAGGCTTCAGATATTCCCAAGCTTGATGCCAGTGCCCAAAGACTTAGTCATTAGGCCTGTACTCACAGATTCTGCTACGCAGCCCGTCTAATGCCAGCCTCACCCTAGGTTCTAGCTCAGCCCAAAGTCAGGCTGGCCCACACAGACCCAGGTAGCAGGTCCAGCCCACTACCACAGTACCTCTGGCCTAAGGCATCAGGCTAATAACCACAGAAAAATGCTCAAGGCCTGTTAAGTGCCACACTGACCCTAGGATACCAGTGCTAGGCTGACAACCATGGATCTACGCTCCTGGACCATCCCAGTGGGCCCAGGCTCCAGGTTGGCTTCTGCAGCCATAGGATCCCAGCTGGTCCCTGAAGATTTGCACTTCTGGCCAACACACACATACCAGGCTGTGGGCTCACCCTGTGAGTCTACTCTCCCTGCTTCCTCCAGCTCCAGGCCACATTCCAGGTCTGCTCTACCAGACCCCAGGCCTAAGTCCACCCTAATTATCCCTGATGCCTTCAGAATGCCCCCAAGCAAGCTCCTACAGACTCAGCATCCAAGTCTATTCCCATGGGCTCAGGCTACAGGTCTATGTCAGCAATAAGCCAGCCTCCATAGACGTAGAGTCTAGGCCTATTCCAGCAGACTCAGGCCCATCTCAGCACTTGGAAGGCCCCGGAAAACTCAGGATCAAGGCTACCCCAAAGCCAAATCATCCTCCACAGACACTGGCTTCAGCCTGTCCTAACAGAAAAAGGCTCTAACATTGCACTCAGGGACTCAGGCCACAAGTCCAGCTTTTCAGATCCAGATACCAGGCCAGCCTACCAGAGGCTCCAGCCAGAAGTCCATCAATGGCCCACACCAAACTCTCAGAATCTCTGAAGGTCCTACTGGTGATGAGCTTTCCCAGACAAAGCACATCTACAAAAAAGGGGATAAATTCCTACTTGTTCACATACAAAGGCAATAAAATACGGCCATAAGAATGAAGAAAAATTAGGGAAACATTACCCTCAAGGGAACAAAATAAAGTACCAATTAATACCTCTAAAGAAATGGACACTCATGAACTACCTGATAATGAATTCAAGGTAACTGTTTTAAGAACTTTAAGCTCAATAAACTTCAAGAAAATAGAGAAATACTTTGAAAGGAAATAAATGATCAAAATTGGAAATTTAAATGCATTGATATTGTTTTTACAAATAAAACAAATTCTGGATCTAAAAATGAGTGAAATTTTAAAATGCAAAAGAGCAAACAGAAGGAAAAAAATAAAAGGAAGGAAAAAAATAAAAGGAAAAAAAATAAATCAAAGGAAAACAGAACTGCCCAATCAGAAGAATCTCTACTCAAAGACAGGTTATTTGAAAATATAGTCAAAGGAGAAGAAAGAATGAAAAGCAATAAAGAATGCTTATAGGATTTATGAGGCAGGATCAAAAGGACAAATTTTTGCATTAGGGGAGTTCAAGAAGGTGACGAAAGAGATATGGCTTATTTAAAGAAATAAGATTAATTAAAGAATTAATAGCAAAAAAACTTTTCAAATCTGAGAAAACACAAATATCCAGGCACACAAAGGTCAAAGAACTCTACTCAAATTAAGTCCAAACAAGATGATACCAAGAAATAATCAAATTATCCAAAATCAAGGACAAAGAGAGGATCCTGGAAGCAGAAAGAGAAACAAAACAAAACATATATGGAAGAGTTTTAATAACACTAGCAGCAGAAACACACAGACCTGGGGAAAGTGTGATGACATGTCCAAAGTGCTAAAGAAAAAACTGCCAGCCAAGAATACTGCACCTAAAAGAGCTGCCCTTCAGACAGAGGAAAAATCAAAACATTTCTCCCAAAAAGCTGAGGGAGCTTATCACTAACAGATCTGTCTAATAAATGCTAAAGGAAATTTTTCCAGTTGAAAGAAAAGGATGCTAATTAGTAACACAAAAATGTATTACAACTATAAAATTTAGTGGCAAAGTAAATACATGATCAAACTCAGAATACTATGATACTGTAATACTGGTGTATAACATTTGTATCTTTTGTATGAAGGTTAACAAACAAACACAAAAGATAAGATGGAAGGCTCAAAGCATATCACTATGGAAAATTACCTAATCATAAAGACAGACAAGGAACAGAGGAACAACAAAATAACCAAAACACAATACACAAACTTGGTCTGATGGCACACACCTGTAATCCTAGCATCCAGGAGGCTGAGACAGGAGGATCACTGTGAGTTTGAAGCTAGCCGAGGCTATACAGTGAGTTCAAAGCCAGCCTGAACTACATAACAGACTTTGTCTCCAAAGTAAAATACAAACAAACAAGAAAAAATGAACAGAATGGCAATATCAAGTCCTTACCTACCAATAATTATATTGAGTGTAGATAAAGTTCTTAAATCAAAGGACATAAAATAGATGATGCATAAACAGCCCACCACATATTGTCTGTAAGAGTCTCACTTCACATTTGAGGATATACAAAGTGAAGGGAAGGAAAAAAGATATTCTATGCAAATGAGAGCAAAAAAAAGAGAATATTCTCAACAAAAGAGAGCAGAAGGACACTACACTTTTTGCAGATAAAATAGATTTTAAGTCAAAAATTGTGAAAAGAGACAAAGGTCATTAGGTAATAAGGGATGAATCTAGAAAGCAGACTTGACAATTATACATATGTATTTTATGTATACATATGTGTGTCTATATATATACACACACACATTCTAGCATCTAATACATAAAATAAATATTAAATGAACTGGACAGATAGCCTATAATACAGTAATAGTAGTAGACTTCAATACAGTACTACAGTTCAGCAACTGACAGTCACTGAGGAAGAAAATCAGTAAGGAAACATTATACTTATACTACATTTTAAACCAGGGAGACCTAACACATACATAGAACATTTCATGTAATAGCAAAATATATGTTCTTATCAAGCACACAAGAAACATTCTCCAAAACAGATATGTTGAAACCCAAATCAAGTTTAATAAATTTAAGAAAACTGAAATCATAAAAGTACCTTTTCTTACTATAATTATATGAAATTTAAAATAGGAGAAATTTCATAAAATTCACAAATACATGGAAATTAAACAGCATGCTCCTAAACAACCAATAGAACAAAGAAGAAATGGAAATTTTTAAAATATCTCAAGACAAATGAGAATGAAAATACAATATACCAAAACTTATGGGATGCATCAAAAGTAGTTCTAATGAGAAAATTCATAGCAATAAACTCCTATAACAAAGTTTTCAAATAAACAACCTCATTTTATTCTTCAAAGAAATAGAAAAAGAAGAAACAAAGCTTGACATTGAAAGGAAGCAAATAATAATAGGACAGAAATAAACAAAAAATAAGCTTAAAAAACAGAAAACATCAACAAAACTAAGAAGTGTTCTTTGAAAAGATAATCAAAACTAAAAAGGAGCCATTAGCACAGAAACACACAAGATCATAAGAAACTACAATTTCACAACAAATTAGACAACCTAGAAGAAAAGGATAAAAGAAACTTACTATCTACCTAACTACGCTAAGTTATAAAGAAATAGAAAAATCCCAACAAACCACTAATGAGCAAGAAAACTGAATGAGTAATAAAAAGTCTCCCATCAAAGAATGCCCAAGACCTGATAGCTTCACTGCTGATGTATCAAATATTTTTAAATGAATGACTAATTATCCTTCTTAAACTCCTTAAAAAAAAAACTGATTGTGAGAGTTAGGCTCCACTGTGCCAACTTGATTAACTTGGGAGTTGCCAGACGATTAGAAAAGCATACACTGGGGGTGTCATAGAAGTGTGACTTTGGGTGTGTACAGTCACTGACCCCTTATTCTTTGGCACTGTTCCCCTCTTCTGTTTCCTGCCCATGAACTGGGCAGCTTTTCTCTGCCACTCTCCTCCACCATGATGTTTCTGCCTTGGAGCCAACCAATCATAGACTAAATGTCCTGAAACTGTATGCCAAATTAAACCTTTCTTTCATCAAGATGTGTGTGGTGGGTATTATTTCACAGAGATGGGAAAACTAATACAGTAAGGAAGACAGAATACTTCTACATTCATTTTATGAGGCAAGCATTACCCTGATACCAAAGTGAGACAAGGAGAGTACAAGAAAAAAAATTATAGGCCAACACCCCTGAAAACTACACGCAAAACCTCCTCAATAAAACACTAGCAAACTGTGTTCCACAGCACATTAGAAGGAACACTGACCATGATCACGTGGAATTTATCCCAGGTATGCAAAGATGATTCAATGTACCTAAACTATGAATGATAGTACTTGTGATTTTCATGAAGTAGTTTATTACTAACTCAAATAAGAAATATAAATGTAGAAACACAATCTTAATATAAGCACTAAGTCAACTAAGAGTCTATGTCACAAATTAACTAGACGTCTTCCAAATATCACTTAATCTTTCCAGATCCCTCAGAACCACGGGTTTTAATGATTACTTTGGTTTAATAATTTTTCTGGCAAAAATGCTAAAAACCAGAGTTTCACAAGAACACAATTCAAAGTCACTGACAATATTTCTGAAATGCCACTATTGGGAGACTAGTAAAATTCAGGTGACAAAAACACTGTCCTAATAACGTCAACAAGTTACATCTAAAATAATTGGTGGTATATTAAAACAGGGAATACAGCTCAGAAATAAAAGAGAATAAGGTGCTAATACATGCCACACATGATGAACCCCCCAAAATTAGGCTGAATAAAGGAACTCTTACATAAAAGTTATTTCCTGTACGGTTCCACCTATGACATTCTAGAACAGAAAAAAATGATCTACAGAAATGAGTAAGTGAAACCGTAACAACAGTTACCTCAGATAGTAGGGTGGAAGTATAGACAGATTGGAAAGGGATATGAGAGAATTTTCTAGGGCGGTGGAAACGTTCTATATCTTAGAGTTGGGTTACACAGATGTATTTATCTGTCAAAACTCACTAAATAATCTAAATAAAATTTGTGTAAAACTACATAAGTTTTACCTTAAAAATACACAGAGTGCTACTAATGTACTCAGCTGAAGTATTTGGGGTGAAATATACAAATACCTGCAACTTATTTTGAAATGCATAAAATGTGCGATTAACAGATTTTAATGCAAATATAGCAAAACATTAACTGAAAAATCCAAAAGATAACTACAATAGGATTCACTGTACAATTCTTTAATTTTCTGTGTCCAAAAATTTCCATAATAAAATATTGGGGAAAATACAAATGATAATCAGAATTCAAAACAAAAATAAAAAATACAAACTTGTTTTCTTCTTTATCAAAAAACTTCCTTTAATATGCTAACATTTTAATCTAATCAAATGGCAACTGGAACTATTTTCTAAAGAGCAAGAGTTAAAGGACGACATATTTTTAAAAATTTAAAAGACATACCCGAATTTCTTGAAGATTATGAAAATTATTTCCTACTCTGACTGAGATCTTGCTTGGCGTGTAGCTTTCATCAGACTTGTAGTCTGCATAAATACATAATGTCTTCACTGTCGTTTTTCTTCTAAAAGCAATAAAGAAAAAACAACATGCCCATTATCACACAGAAGAATTATTTCCAAAGCACATTTCTTCTAATGTTAAAAAATCAGTTTACTAAAATGAGTTATAATCAATAATTTCCATTTCCTTTTAATTTCAACAGTAATGAAAAAGAAGAATACGTAAAAATATAGGTAAAGGTATAACATTTTACTTACCAAGATATTATGATCAAGAGCTAAACGTCAGCAAAGAAGAAACAGCTAAGCCAAATCAGATACAGTACTTTTGCGTGCAAATAAGCACTAAGGATTTCCATGTCTTCAATTATATATTAAATAACAAAAGAATTCTAAAAAGCTTGGCTTTATTTACCAGTTACTTAATTTCCTATATTAATATTTGAAAATAACCTAAGTGAGAGACTCAGTCCACAAAGGACTCTTTTTAAAAAATAAAAAACATAACCTGTTATTTAATGCAAGAACTAAAATTCTGTTCCTTTTCGAAATATACGTATCACAGAGAAATAAACAACAAAACAGAAAATTAACCTTAGAAAAATGCAAACCGGCCAAAAATATAAAAAGATGTTCAATTTCTAAGAACCAAAATAAGAGAAATTAAAACAGATATTGGTATTATCATATTAGAAAATATTATAATGAATAATATACAAATTTGATTAGAAAAGGATACTTTCAGAGCCAGCTGACCCACTAATTCAACCTCTAAAAAAATGCATTTAAAAACAGTAGCACAAGAGGCTCACGGGGAGCCACGGGCAGGGAGCACTGGTCTTCCAGCCAGCTCCCTCCCTGCCTCGTAGGCACCCGGAAGGAGGGCATCCAGCGCACAGGGAGCCACGGGGGCGGGGAGGGGGCACAACCGGTCTTCTGACTGGCTCGCTCCCTGCTTCGTAGGCCCCGGAAGGAGGGCCCCCGTGCACGGGGAGCCACGGGCGGGGAGAGCCAGTCTTCTGGCCGGTTCGCATCCTGCCTCCTAGGCCCCCGGAGGGAGGGTCTCTGGCGCACTGGGAGCCATGGGCGGGGAGTGCCGGTCTTCCAGCCGGCTCGCATCCTGCCTTGTAGGCGCCCGGAAGGAGGGGCCCAGGTGCAAGGGGAGCCACAGGCAGGGAGCACCGATCTTCCGACCAGCTCGCTCCCTGCCTCCTAGGCCCCCAGAGGGAGGGCCCCCAGCGCAGGAGGAGCCACGGGCAGGGAGTGCCCTTGCGCGCCAGCCCTGAGGCCGGCTGCCGCCGCTCAATTGAGAACTACCATGACACAGAGAAACAATGACACAATTGGCCCACCATGCACTGGCTGCAGATGCCCACCCACAGACGTGTATGAATCATTCAAACATGGAAAAACCCCTGGGAATACATGCCATACAACAGGCCACTCTTGCTCCTCCCATTGTGACCCAAAAAGGTCCAGAGTCAGCGGAGAAGCAGCTGCTGAACAAGGACTTGGAGAACACGAGAATGCAGACTAACCCTAAGGAGTCAGAGGTCCTGTGGACTGGGGTCATGAGAGCCGCTCGGAAGCTGTAAACCAGGAGGACCTTGCACAATACCTGCGGAGACTCCCTGGAAGCCATTCTTCCGCTGGCAGTACAGGCTGTGGTGGAGCTCCAGAGAAGTCTGCAGCAGGATTCCTGCTGCCTGTGCTGACAGTTGGAGAGAGGACACTAACTGGTTGTGGGGTCCCAATGCGATGGGAGTCTGGAGACAAAACGCTACAAAAATTGGCTTTCGCCCCAGACGGTTCACTTGATTTTTGACAACCCTTAGGCTGTAACTACTTGTTAGCTCCTTCTTGTGTATCTCTGTCTTCCTGAGAAACCACTTTGAAGATACCACCATGTATTACAGAAGCCATTGATACTTTCCTACTAATCTATCCATAACTCTGCAATGTTTGTATTGTTCCTATCCTATTTCGTAAATGGATGCATGTCTATCATTATGTGTTTCCTACAACAACTATTGAGAAAAGTTAATGATTATTCAATAGGTCACTCATGTATAGCTCTATTTATTTTCATTAGAAGCCACTTTGAAGATACCAAAGTATAGTATAACAACTATTGATAATCTCCTGCCTCTTTTGTCTGTAACTCACTATTATTTGTCTATTTGATTTCCTGAGAAACTATCTTATAGATAACAATATGTAAAACAATAACCATTGATAATTTCCTACCACTTTGTCTGTAATTTGGTAAGCCCCCCTATTATATTATCCTTCTTTTACTCTTCAAAATAAAAAGAAAATTTAAAGAAATTTAAAAAAAAAAAACAGTAGCACAAGCACTCAAAAAATTGATGTAGGAACATATTGACATGTGACTAAATTATTAAAAAGTTATAAACAACTAGAGGGAAGTGGTTAAATTATATCCATTCAATAAAACAGTATACAACTACAGATGGTCCCTGATTTACAATGGTTTGATTTACAATTTTGTGATTTTAAAATATTTGTGAAGGCAATAAGCAATGAGTAGAAACCACACCTCAAAGTTTGAATTTGGATCTTTTCCCTGGATACACTCTTTGAATGGCAGGCAATCAGCCATGAGGTCATCAGGGTAATCAATCACACTGTACATGTACTATGTGGCCAAGCTATAATGTTCTGCAGATTAGGTGCATTAAATACAATTTCAACTTACATTTTCAACTTACAATGGACTTACTGTAAGTGGAAGAGTATCTCTATTTAAAATAATCACACAGACATGCACTCACAGTAGGAAAAAAGCAGAATATAAAACAGTATATACAGCAGGCACACTGCACTTTGGGGGAAAATAAAAATTTTACCCTATATTCAACTATAAAAAAGGGCCTACATGGAATCACAAAAAAGTAAAAGTGACTAGTTAGGCAGAGTAGAACTATGAGAGATCTTTATTTTCTTTATAATTCTGTATTTTCTGAATAATTTTCCAGAATGAGTTGTCATTCAACATCATAAAAAAATAGATAATTTACAAAAAGTAACCACAAGAAAACAGTAATAAGTGTGTTGAAATGCACTGCAAAAGTTAAATTGTAGTGTAAACTGGCACTAACTTAAAAACAATAAACTTGAACAGAAGTAGTCCATCAAAAGCCAGCTCACAAAAAAGCGGGGTGGTCTGTAGCTCTTCTTAAGGGAACCATATTTGTGCAACCTCTTGTATCATTAAAAAAGAATGGAAAAGTTAAGGACTTTTCCTCAGATCAAGATCTCAAACACTATAGCCTGGAACTTCTGACAAAAAACAAATACCATTACTAGGTTCTCAAGAGGCCAGAAGTATGAAACCGACACCTTTCTCTTTCTTATGGGCCTATAATGAGACAAGAGAAAGCAAACAATAATTGGAAATTCTGAAGAGCCTACTAAAGACCTTCTCTTTGATGAGCCTAAGCAGGAAGAAAATCATGTTTCTTAATATAAAAAGAGCAAAAATCACAAAGACTACTATTCTCAGTTTTAAAAAAATCAGATGTAAAAGATTAAGCTCTTTGCTCAGAATAATTTTATTTCTAAGTTATGAAATTCAGGATACTTTTGTCACTTACGAGCAGGGTAAGACTAGAAAGGCAAAGCACAGTAAATCATTAATGACAACAAAAACAACAGCGGCAAATAGCAATTGAATACTTTGTGTCTGGCCCAGAAATAATGCTTTGTATGCATTACTTCATTTTTTCCTCAATCTAGTGATACAGGAACTATTACTGTCACCATTTCACTGGTTTTAAAAAATGGTAATACTGTACTCAGATTAATAATTGGCTTAGGTCAAAAAGCTACCAGCTGTGCAAAGTCAGAGTTTAAACACAATTTTATATGATCTTATATGATCCACTACCGCCTTCCTTTTAATTAACCTTACTTAGCTTATTTAAGTCATTAATACCAGCTTACAATGATATATAAGTGTTTACAGTTATTTAAATTTTATCTAAACCATGGGTTCTTTTCCTAAGGTTCATGTATGCCCAAAAATCACATCTATAATTTATGCTGTATATATGTTTCATTAGATTTACAAGACACTTTAACCTCACAACGACTTAAAACTATTATCCGAAAAGGTATAATGAAGCCTCTTAAAACTATCAATCTCGTGTCATGATGAATCAAAAAAAAAATATTGCCCAGAAAAGCATGTGATTTCTCAAACAGCAACATATATGGGAAGATTAAAAGGACAGATGATAGGACATGGTGGCAGCTAGTTGAATTATTCAAATTGTGTATTAGAATAGTCACCATACAATGAAGGCTTACTATGTGCCAGGCAACTTGTTCAACTCTTTGGAGAAGCTATCGCATGAAGGGAGAAGAGGAAGGGTAGTACTTTCTCACTCCTGCTAACAAAGTAACACTCCTGGAGCCTCTTCATCCTCTCATCTGCTATCCCATTCTGTTGAGAAAGAACTACAGGCAGAAAGTAAACATTTGCTTTGTTCCTTCAAGCTACCAATTTAATAGAGGCAGATGTTGCCTGGTTAAGCACTTTCATAACTACATGTGTAAGTCTTTTTAATTCTAGGGTTCCATATTAGGAAACACATGGCTACACATAAAATGTAGTTATGTTTCTCAGTTTCAGTTTTGTCATTCTTATAAAGGTACTATTTTGACCTCTACCTGTTGTCTCTTGCATAGTATCTCATGTAGTTTGGAACCCATTAAATTCCAACACAAGACCTTAGTGATAGATACTCTTTGTTGCTTATCTAACATTCCATTTTTCCTTCTTTCTTCATAACATCCAACTAAAAGACACAACTTTCATAAAGCTAAACATTACCATGTGGCTAAGTTTCAGCTAGTAAGATTTAAACACAATGGTATATGATAAAATGAGTGTCTTAAAAAGGAGGCCTGTCCCTTTCTCATCTACTGCTTCCTGTGCTGGGGATAAGGGTATAATGGGTGAGTTTCCTTGGTATCTTGGATCATGAGGTGACCTTGTAGATAAGGATAAGAACTAAGAGTGAAGTAATGTAAAGAAAAGTAATCTGGTTCATAAATGCCAGGTTTCTCTTACCTGAAGAGGTAGAAGAAATAAATTTCTACCTTATATAAAACACGGTTATTAGAAGCCCTGTACTACAAGTTTGCATTCTCAATTAAGAAAGCATTATTATAACCACAACGCAGATGAGGAAACACGGACTCTAATCAGGTTGAGCAAGTAGTGCTCATTTACACACCTAGTAAACCATGGAGCCAGAATTTAATTTAACCCTATATAACTACACTATATGAGAGTAACTAATAACTTCTAAAGTATAAGACTTAAAGGCAAAATGATTATGAAATCCTGTTTATCACTCCATCTTACCAGAAGACTGAGATATAAGAAAAATTATATGATCCACATATTTGTCCAAAACAAAAATCAAACAAATGATGTATATTTATAAATGACATTATTCTTCATTCCTAAGGTAAGGGAATTTTTAAAGAAAAATAGTCTCTCTGTGGAAAGTTTGTTTCTAATCAGTGTAGGAGAATATTAAAATGGTCATTTCTACTTAGGCATAAGACAAAAAAACTGTTTTAATAGGACATAGGAGACCTTAATGCAAAATTTTTAGCAGTCATGGTTTTTAAAAGTCTAGAATGTCTGCTCATGAAGGGATAACTGGTATAGAGTTCCTTTCCTACCACAAACAACTGAAATCCTGGGAAAACATATATGAAACAATTATCTACAGCTGTTGAGTAACAGGTAGCAAAGGAAAGTAACTCCTGAGATAAAGAAAATAGGAGAGCCTTACAAACAACTGGACATTCTGACTGCAAGCAATGCAGCAAACAAGCCAGCAGAACCCAGCAGTCTCACCATATTAATGAGGAAAAAACTATATAGAGAAAAAACAAAAATCCTCATCTGGAGCTCTTGGGTCTTTCTATGAACACCAATCTGCGCATGGGTAGGGTGGAACTCCACAAAATAGCACAGGACAACCACTGAGAAAAGAACAGTTATTGGAAAGTGATAAGGCAAATGATTCCCAGAGGTCAAAGAGGACTGGGACTCATTAGAGTTCCCAAGAAACAAAGTAGGTAGTTCTTTCAAATATCTGGGACATTCATTTAAGACCTCAGGTGCACAAAACTTAATAATGAAGCTATTTTTTCCCAACAAAAATGACATTAAAGACCCATGTGGGACCTTAAGACGTTTTCATGGGATCATTAACTATTTTCTTAAAAATACTAACATGTTACCTGTCCTTTTTCACAATCGTTCTAAGTATACAGTGGAGTTTTTCAAAGCTAACTGCCCTGAGATGCTATAGTAGATTTAACAAAGAAGCAAAAATAAGTCTCTGACTGCTTTAAGTCAGACACAAAGAGGTTCACAGAAAATACAAAACAATGAAAGCCCTTTCACTATTTTGGTTTGTTTGGGAAGAGACAAACCAAATTTCAAAACTCTAAGAATACTGGCCCTACAGAATAGAAAATAATTCACTAAGTTTTTTCTAGGAACAGAAACTGTCTCTGTTTTCCATTTACTTGTAAATTATCTACTCAAAAGATACCTCATTTTCTTGCTTTATCTGTCCCTTCCATTTCTTTGCCTTAGTATTTTTTTTTCCTAACTGCTACCACAGATTCTTTCTCAGTGGTGGTGGGGTATCCTTTCATTTATTTAATAGGCAATAGTTATTAATATAATCTATTCAAATTGTTATTAAAAACTAGTTCTTTGTAAACCTTCTGACTAGCTAACAGAACAGTATATTCCTCTAAAGAAAAAAATGCAGAAATAGTGAAGTTTTCCAAATAAATACAGCTGGTCAATGTATGAGCCCCATGTTATATACATTCACTTGCTATGTGTCTATTCTTGAATTTGGAGATATTTCATACTTTATGTTTATATGCTAACATTTAAAGCAAGTTCACAAAGAAGCATAGTGACTATTTAGCCAATGAAGAATAATGTGCTGATTTAGACAATATTCATGTTCAAAATTTTTTCAGATAGATAACTCACTATTATTATGAAGCAGCTAAATTATCATTAATCAGCTCTAATTTTTAAACATTTTTCTTACACTAAGTAATAATTGGTCTGTGTGTAGCTCTTACATTTTGGATGAAGCTTTTTTCTGTAAGGTCACACAAAAGAAATTCATCCCTCCACCAAGTATAAACTGTTCAAATTATATAAAGAAAGCTATCGTGTCCCCCAAAGTCTTCAGCAGACTGTATGTTCCAAATTTTCTTACAACATGGTTTGGTTTCAATTTCTTAACCATTCTACCTACTCCCTTTTCAGCATATGTTAACATTTTTTATTAGTGTTAGAAGGGGAAGCAAAAAGGAATACAACACACCAGGAGGTCTGTTATAGCTATACATAACAGCTATGTTCCCCCAAAAGCCTCTTGCATTCAAAGGTGGGGCTTTTCAGAGGTGGCTGGATCTAGAATATGAGATGCTGAGACCAAGGATATGATGCGGGGACTGATTCATGGTGATATGCTAGGAATAAGGGTGCCCCAACCTGCATGTGAGCATGTGAGTGTGGGTACCCTGGAGAGAATAAAAGGACAGATGGGGAAAAGGAGAAAAGAAGGGGGAAAAATTTTATATATATATATATATATATATATATATATATATATATATACACACACACATATACATACACACAAGATAGCTAATTGTACTACTAATTTCTATTAGTTCATTGAAAGGAACAGTTGGTGCTTATACTGCTTGATCAATTTTGTATGCCTATACCTGGTAATCTGAGCAACTACTCTGAAGATAACAATATATAATATAATAAACATCGTTAATTTCCTATCACCTTGTTTTGAAATTCTGTATTGTTTATATTGTTCTCTTAAAAAAAAGGGACAGAAAGAAAGCTACTATTGATGCTTATTACTTGCTGGTTCTTTGCTACTTCACTGCTTTGATGCCTTCTGCCCACTATGTACTGTTTCTCCTCTGCATTGCCCCTCTGCCGTGCTGCCCTGCCTTGGAACCAGGTGACTATGGACTGAAACCTCTATAAACTGTGAGCCAAGTAAATCTTTCCTCCTTTAACTTTGTGTGTGGGATATTTTGTCTCAGCAATGAGAAAAAGTAACTAAGACAAGGTCTTTGTAGATAAGTACTACACTTCCATCACTGCATTCTAAGATCACATTTGATCTTGTGGCAGCCACATCATACTATTAACTGGAAGTTAAACTTTTTGCCAACTAAAACCACTAATTATCTTTCACACTTCTGCCCTTGTCCTCATTTCTCAAAGTAAGTTTATAACTTTTTTGGAGGGTAGGTGGGATGATGTAGATTAAGACAGAACTGTAATTTAATGTTATATTTCCCCTACTTGAAATATAGTGGCTTATTATCCACTAATAAAGAGACTAGGCTCTAGTGTCACTTTAATTTTAGACATCATTTTAAGAAATGAAAATTTTACTTACCAAAACCTCAGCGTTTCTCTTATTCTAAACAATTTAGACCTGAAGCCATTAGAAGGGACCAAACAAGATAAGCATCTGCACAAAACTGGAATATTTGAACTGTCAGGCTGAGGAACATGTTTTTATATAAGGAAGGAGCAGCCTAATGCAGAGTATCAGGCACTGCATGAAATGAGATAAGCCACATAAGAAGTATCCACATTACAGGATAACCTGTTTTGGAGTGTCAGAGTCCAGAAAGTTAAAAAGGGGTCCACACTATGGTATGAGGTTCTAGAACAAAGCCCAAGAAAAAATATAACCTAGGGTTAGGATTAGGATTAGGGCCCACTAAATGGAGGACAGCAACTCTGTAAGAGAGTAACTGATACAAGGTGTGAGATTCATTTGCGGAAAGTATTTTCATGTTGGAAAGAGTGGAAACAAGGAAATAATAACTGTACAGGGAAGGCTCAGACCCTAAGTGGAATGAGAAGGCATGTATGTGGGTGAGAGAATCATGAGAGGAATCCCTGGTCATGTACAGAGAGAATAATGAAATAACTATATTAAAACAATATGAGAGGGCTGGGGATTTAGCTCAGTGGCAAAGCGTCTGCCTGGCAAGCGCAAGGTCGTGAGTTCGGTTCCTGGTACCGGAAAAAAAAAAAAAAAAGCTTGGCATCTAGAAAAGTTCAGAAATAATTCCTAACTTGTCCGAAAATTAAAAAAAAAAAAAAAAACCAATATGAGAGGCAGGCATGGTGGCACACTCCTGGTATCCCAGGTCTTGGGATGATGAGGCAGGAAGATCAAGAGTTCAAGGCCAATCTGGACTATATCGTGAGTTCAAGATTAGCCTGAACTACATAGCAAGACTCTGTCTCAGAAGAAAAACAAACTAACAAAAAAACCAGAATATGAGAACCAAGTTCTCACTGTTAAAGAAGTTACTTATGAGAATACAAAGACAGAAAATTAAAATAAAGGCTGTTAATTCTGGATTTGTGTGTGTGACCTATTACATTCCCTAACTCTGTCCACTGAGAAGGCTCAGAAACAGCAACATCCTAATAACAAGGAGCACATCCAACCCCAGATGTGTCTCTATGTACTCTATTCCACAAAAATAAACCAGATCCCCTCGGAGAAAAAACTGATTCCAGGGCCAAGCCACTAAATGTTGCTAGAAAATAAGAAAGTATTCAAGTAGTCATGGGCACATATCAAACAGTTATAGAGCTACCTTGAAGGGTCTCCCAGTGGCCAAATCTGGGACAATTTCAGCACAGAAACAAAAAATAGTAACAATAATTATAACCCAATGAGTAAAACTAGAAACTCTAATTTGAATAAAATGAAAGTTAAATGAGCAATAGGATACCCAAAGTACCATAAAATACTTATTAAATGCAAAAGTAAAAGAATAACTTAGGGGATATAAGAATAACTTATAGGGGGATAAGCTTGGCAGACACTATCTTAATATGTGATAAAAGCAAACATCACCAGTAATGGGGGAAAGTCAAACTCATACACCACACATGACAGGATGCAATGAAAAAGATACAGCATCATTTCTGTGCTGTTTTCTCACAGATATAACCTAAAGTTACTCATAAAGAAATAATGGAAAAACTCAATTTGAAGGACATTCATTAAAATAAATGACCTACAATCTTCAAAAGTGTCAAGATCATGAAAGTCAAAGAAAGAGTGAAGATCTGTTTGTTCCCAAGCAAAAGGCAGTAAAAAGTGGTGACTAAAAAATTCAACCTGATTCAACTTTATTGAAACTGGCATACCCTGAACGTACTGTAGAAGTAAATGGTAATAGTGTATCAAAATTTAATTTCTTGCTAGACATGATGGCATATGCCAATGATCCCCAGCACTCAGGAGGGTGAGCCAGGTAGATTGCCATGAGTTTGAGGCCAGCCTGTGATACATAGTGAGTTCAACACCAGCCTGAACTACATATTGAGACTCTGTCTCAATAATAATAATAAT
>NW_004955428.1:1007739-1033112 GCF_000276665.1 Chinchilla lanigera
ATTATTATTATTATTATTTTGAAGGGTGTATCTTAGGTCATATAGAAGAAAATATTGTTATAGAAATGACATACTAAAGTATTCCACAGATGTGAAAGATAAGGCAACTTATTCTGAAATGACTTATGAAGAAAAAAGTTTTAACATACTTCTTTGTAATTGTATTTCAAAATTCTTAACCAATTTCCCTTTCTAAAATACTTATTTAAAAATGTCTTCCTCCAGTACCATTTATTAAAGATGCTATCTTTCTTTCAGTGAGCATGTCTGGCCCCTTTGTCAAAGATAAGGTGGCTGAGTGTGTTTGTAGTGTGTCTGTATTGGGAGGGGTCCCTTACATGTCTGCATCTTCTAATCTGTTCCACGGATCCTCAGGTCTGTTTTTTTTTGCCAGCACCATGCTGATTTTATCACAGTAGCTTTGTAGTATAATTTCAAGTCAGGGATTGTGACGCCTCCTGCTTTGCTTTTGTTGCCTAGGACTGCCTTCAGCTATAAAGAAGGATAAACTCAAAGGCTTTTATAGGTAAATGGATGCAACTTGAGACCATACTCATAACTGAAATAAATCAGACTTGCATGTGTAAACATTGTATTGTCTCCCTAGTGTAAAAAGCTGAAAGAATAAATATGATTCAAAACATACAACAGATATTGTGAAAGGGGAAGAAACTGCTCAAAATGAAAGAACTGGGATGGGAAAAGGAGAAAAGAAAGAAAGGAGAAAAGAAATATATATACACAAGATAGCTAAGATAAATATATTACTAATTTTTATTAATTCATTGAAAAGAGCGGTTTGTGCTTATATTGTTTGACTAATCTTTCATACCTGTATCTTACAATCTGAGCAACTACTTTGAAGATAACAATAAGCAATGTATTAACCACTGTTAACCTATTATCTTGATTTGAAACTGTATCATCGTTTTCACTGCTTTTTTTCTCTTTAAAAAAAAAAGAGCACACTAAAAAAAATGTCTTCCTCAAAGCCTTAGCTTCCTTACTGGGGACAAGGGCTGAATTAATGAAAGACCTCGAGTTCCTGACTATTTTAAAGAGACCAGCTACACCTTTGTTCTGAAGCAGCTCAGAGTACTAATCACAAGCCCAGCCTTTGAAGTCAAACCAGCTGGAATCAAATTCTAACTCCATAACTCCTCAGCATAGAACCTGAGGAATTTATTTAATTTTTCTCAGTCTCAGTTTCTTTAAGTGCAAAATGAAAAAAAAAAGATAGAACACACATTCAAAAAAATTGTTAAATGGATTACAAAAATGATACATATTTATAACCCTATTAAATATTAAATTTAAGCTCTCAATCAGATAATATAATACCTGACAATAAATGCTCAATAAGTGTAGTCAGTATGACCTATTTTTATTATTATCTGTTTGCCCATTGCCCTTCCACAGAGAGTTTTACGTGCACGGGAAGAAAAAAAGCACATAAGGATTGAAATGTTTACTACCTGGCTGTATTAATTTGCTGATCTGTACTCTAGGACAATAAAAAAATAAAAATAAAAGGCAACAGAATACTAAAATACATTATATAAGTGAAGCAAGATAACCAATTAACTAGTTTCCATGTATGTCAATAAATTCAAAATAGTTTCTAAATGTGATGGCGCACGCCTATAATCCCAGCACTCAGGAGGCTAAGGTAGGATGATCACTGTGAGATCAAGGCCAACTTAAGCTACATGGTGAGTGAGTTCAAGACCAGTCTGAACTACATAGTAAGAACTTTTCTCAAAAAAAAAAAAAAAAATTTCAGATCAATTGATAAAGACGCAGTTGCTTTCCTTTCTCCAAAAAATGAAGCATTTTTAAGCTGAAAATGTCCTTAGAGGTTCTAAGTTAAAATAATTTTTT
This sequence comes from Chinchilla lanigera, assembly GCF_000276665.1. NCBI lineage: Eukaryota > Metazoa > Chordata > Mammalia > Rodentia > Chinchillidae > Chinchilla > Chinchilla lanigera. The sequence continues at coordinate 1,009,621 of NW_004955428.1, forward strand.
TCTAAATGGTAGCCCAAATTGAGAAGTAACATAAATACTCCATAGCTGAAGAACTTAACATCATCACTCCACATTTCCATGATGGAATACATTAAGGCACTGTATTAGGTCCTAAGCAAAATATATTTTTCTAAAAGTATCTTCTAAAAATAAATCATATTGGAGAATATATTTAAGAAACTACATAAAGGAACTATACAAAGTACCACAAGAAATTCATAAAACTTAAAATGCTTGTAATCTAGTTGAGCAAAAACTAGTCTTAGAGTTTAAAAGCAGAGTTAGGTATATTTCATTTAATTTCTGTATTTCTTTAAATTTTACATAAATGAAATAGATGTCCCTATCCACTCATTAGTTGACAATTTCAAAAATTTATTACCTGAACTGAATATTCACTAAATGAGGCTGGGAGCCATCTGATTGCCAATAAGTTTCTAGATTGTCATCTCGTAACTGATCCACTCCAAATCCTAAAAATACCAAAAATGACAATAAATTCCCATTGTAAGAGAGATGTACAATCAAAACATAAAATTACCATATATATTTGTCCAGAAATTTTGATTAACAAAAGAGTATGAGAAATATGAAACAACCAGAATTCTACCATTTTTTAATCCAGATCTCAATTCTTAAGAAATACCACTAGCACACATAACTTATCATTACAACTAACTTCTTGTGGTTGTTGGCTTTGAAAAAAAAAGCTTCAAGAATATATATGCTAAATTCTGTATGTATTCAAATAATTTCTCGTATCTTTTACAAGCTGACTATAACAGCAATCTCTACATTCTGTAATATCTTTGAAAATAAAGATTCTGAAAGTTTAACATGGCATTACAAGAAGAAAATGGATGAGTGAAAATACTTCCCAAAAACATTTTGAAACATAGTGCTTCTGCTTAGTCAAAATTAAATTTACCCAGTATCCTATATCCTCTAGCCATTCTGCCTAATTGAAAATGAACTATCTTGTGGGTTTTTTCCTGATTAAAACCACAACAATTCATACTAATCCTAGAAATGAGACAGAATAGTAACAAATAGATTTTTCCAAAATAAGTCAAGAGAATGGATTTAATTTACTATTTCACTATTTGAGTAATATATTTATTATGGATAAAATTGAAAAGGTACAAAAAAGAACCTGGTGAAAAGTTATCTACTTACTATCTTGTTCTCCTCTCCAAATATAATGTGTTAATTGGTTTCTTGCCTATCCTTTTACAGGCACTGCATGTATACAAGCAAGGACATGTATTTTCTTTTCTCCCCCTTTCTCAACACAAATGGTGGCATACTATATAATTTTCTCCTTATTGTGTTCTTTTGCCACTTACCACAGCTGGAAGATTATTCCATAAGTAAATTCACAATTATAATAATTAATGTAAACAATGATACTACATTTAATGAGCCAGACATATTCTAATCATTCCATATATATTAAATCATTTAATATTTACTAACATACAATATCTCAACATAAACAGCTTCCACATTTTTGAAGTCTATATAATATAACCACTGTCTAGAAATATCACAATTATTTAACCAAATCCCTATAGGGTATTTAGTTAGTTTTCAGTGTTTTTTAACATAATAAACAATACTATACTAAATACCTATCTATAATCTTTATTCATGTTACAATTTTGAGAATGGACTGCTAGGAATGGAATCCAGGTTATTTGAATTTTTAACTTGACAAACACTGCCAAATTCTCCCTCAAAATGCTTCCTCATTAACAGTATATAGGAACATCTATCTTCTGTCCATAGCTAGTGAAATTCAGATGCTCTGAAATTTTATACCAGATTTTGAAGACTTAGTATGAGAAAATCTAAATATCTATTCAGTTACTATACTGATTACATGTTTGTGATGATTAATTGTGGTATGTTAACTTGACTTGTGTAAGAATAGCCCAGAGATACATAGAGATTATATGTATCTGGACAACTGACATGTAGGCTCCAAACTGAGAAGGGAAGACCCACTCTAGATGTGGATGGCAACAACCAACAGGCTTATAGCCTGGACAAAGTAAAAATAGAAAGAAGAAGTCTTGTCCCTTTGCATTGGAGGAGCTCTAGTCTTCACCACTGCCTTTGAAAAATGGTCTCCATCTCCTTCAAGCTTCCAGGGCAGACTCCAGCTTTCCAATGCAGACTCTTTGGCTTTCCAACACAGACTCACACCAGTGACTGAAGCGAGCTTCCTGGCCTTCGACCTTCAACTGCTACTGCACCCTCTGGCTCTCTGATGTGCAAACAGCCACTGGGACTCTTCCTCTTCTAATGTTGTAAGTTTACCTAACAAGTCTTTTATTATAAATATATTATTGCTGTTCCTTTTGTGAACTCTAATTAATACAATGTTGAAGGGACATTTTTGGCATTTTGAAACAAAATGATAGCACCTGTTGCTTTTTTTACTGTGGCTGCTAAACAGGTTTTAATTGTATATGCTGTCTGTATGATATTTCTATTGGACAGACTATGTGGTCATGCTAAAATGCAATCACTCTTTTAAATATTTACTAACCTGACAAGTGATAAATATTTCATGCTTTTATTAGTTAGCTATAGTTCTTCTCATATAAAATGCCTACTTTTACTCCTTATATTTCTAATGGACTTTAACTTTCAATTGAATTTTAACTTTTTCTATTATGGGTATTAATTCTCTTTTTGTTCCATGTTAAAAAAAAATATGTCTGAGATTTGAATCCTGATTGAATTTGCACCTCTTACCTACACTGAACGTACTAGTGGATAAGAGGTTTTCTCAGAGATAATGACTTTTATATTGATTCTGAAGCACTTGTTATCTAGCTAAAGAGGTAGAAAGGTAATCTTAAAGAGCACTTGGCTGACAGAAACTTGTAATAGCATGAATCAAGATAAATGGCATGTATGGCAAACAATAGTAGGTCCTTTTGGCAATTAAGGTATAGAAAAGGAAATGAGTAGAAACACACAAAAAAGCAGATCATACAGACCCTTATGCACTAAGGTAAGGATTATAAATTACCTTGAAAAATATTCAAACCTGCTGTGGCTTTTTAGTATGTAAGTCACAAGATCAAGAAAATATAAGATCAGGGTCTTTAGATAAGTTCTTTACCACAAGGGAGAGAGAAAGCCATCAGGGTAACACATGTTGCTAGCAGAAACGCTCTGAATAAAAGCAGTCATGGGGAAATGTTTAAAAAATAGTTTTCTATTTCTTCAAAGAAAAACTTCTTCAAATGTAAAAATTAGGATTTTTTAATACTGTATAACTTAGGAGCTGGGGATTTAGCTCAGCGGCAAAAGCGCCTGCCTGGCAAGCGCAAGGTCGTGAGTTCAGTTCCCGGTACCGGAGAAAAACCAAATAAATAAATAAATAAATAAATACTGTATAACTTAAATCTACACTGTCCAATATAATAGCTATAGTAAAGAGAAGAATTAACTAACTTACGAAAGTTAGTCTTCTCTTAGCTTCTGCTATTATTTGGATGTGGTTTGTCTACCATAGCTTCATGTGCTGGAGATCTGGTCTTTAATATGGTGGTGGTATGGCAGTAGAACTGTTAAGAGGTAGGGCCTAGTATTGGGTGGTTAATCACTCAAAGGGATTAATGCTGGTCTCTTAAAGTGAGTTAGCTCTCACTGAGTGATTATAAAGAAAGACCACTCCCTATACACTACTTGGCCCCTTCTGAATGCAGCAGTCTCTCTCACAGCTTCTCTACTATATAACAGCCACAGTGCCCTCACTAGAGATGAGTTTAGACCTTGAATTACCAGTTCCCAGCGTCAGAAGTTTCTTCTCTGAAGATCTTTGCACCATGAATTACTCTCAACACTTACATCGCAATGCAAAATTTACTTCTGAAAGAGGTTTTCCTTGATCACACAATCTAAAGTAGCTTCCTATTCAAATTTACATTCTATTCTATTATTTTGCTATTTAATTTTCTCCAAATCATACAACCATTCAAGTCAGAAAGTCTTTCATTCAATGACCATCTTTGCCAGTTATAGCATAAATTTAAATCAAAATTTAATGAGTTTTTATAAAAAAACTCAAGTCATCCCATTAGGCCTATCAAAATGTACTCATAAAAGCAATGTCTTTATAAAAGATATAGATAAAATAGAATACATGTTCACAAAATACAACCATATGGAATGCCTTACTTTGTATCAAAAGTAGAGCTAATCCAAGAAGATGTATCTATTTTTCCTCAAATTTTGCTTTTCATCATGGTATGAATTTGCTGCTTAGGAAATGAAATTACTATATCATTCTAAGATCATGTTATACTATAGGTAGTCACCAAATGTGACTTTTAATTTTTCCAGTCTCTTGGGCACAGACTGACAAATGTGCTGAATTGTGGAACTGTTTTGTGATGTGTGTTCAATTAGGCTGAATCTACTAAATACATTCCAACTTTAATCTATGTGAAAGATTAAACGAGTATTTCTAAAGATATATTTTGTAAAGCTATGTGCTATCATCCTGTATGAGGGCAAGTACATTTATACCACTCAGACTGACATTAACATTTTGAAACTTTAGTAAAATTCTCCCTTACAACACTTCTTACCATACATTTCTCCTCATTATTTTACTTCTAATCTTGCCTCACTTCAAAATCCTTCCTCTCCTTTTCTTAAATGTGAACAAACCCTGATTGTTTTACTTCACTACTTAAAACTTTTTAGATGGCTCATACTACTCATCCAATGAAGTATGAACTGTTTAAGAAAGCCCTCTATAGTCAAGCTTCTACCTAATTATCTAGCTTTATCAATGCCATTTCCTTAGATTATGGTGTTATTAATTAGAACTTGTAATTTTTTAAATGAGCCATGTTTTGTCTGAGCTGCACATCTTTCTTTGTACATACTATTCTGTTCCCCTTGTCGTTATATATTTAGTCAACTCTTACTCTCATTCCACCATGTAGAATGAACATCTCCATGAAGATGATTAAGCGAAAACAAACTACAAGACAGTAGATCTAACTGGGCATGTTGGCACACACTTATAATCCCAGCACCTGGGAGGATAAAGTAGGAGAATTACCGCAAGTACAAGGCCATCTGGGGCTACATAGTGAGTTCAAGGCCAGCCTAAACTGCATATATCCCATCTCAAAAAAACAAGGACAAAAAAAAAGATGATAGGTTTAAATCTAACTGCATCAATAAGTACATCAAGTACAGCATAGTAAAGAACTCCTAATTAAAACATAAACAAGAACAGCAAGACTCAAGAATATGTTAAACAAACTGAGAATCAACTATTCTTAGGTACCACAGAGAATTGAAGTCACAGGGAAAACATCAGTTAAAAAACTGCAGAGAAGACAAAAACAGAATCACTGCTTATAAAGAGCAGAAATCACCACTGGAATCAGTAACTGCTAATAAATTTAAAGAGTAACTAACTAATTACAGAGAAGGAGTATAGACTGGTTTGAGAGAAAAAAAACTCTGGAAACCCAGACTAAGGAAGGGCTCCACACTTCCATGAGCTGGAAGCTCTTCCAGGTTTGAGGAACTTGCCTGTGCAGCGCAAGAAAGGACTCTACCTTCCACGGGCTTCAAACTTTCAACTTCCAGCTGCTAACAGGCTCTACACCTTTGATCCCCATAGCACAGGGCTAGACAGGTGATGATCAAACTGACCTGATCAAAGAAGAGGTCATATGCCAGAGAAAAGGTAAGCCTGCCTGAAAGAGTTGGCTGCTTCAGTGAAAAACACTAGCCACAAGAAAAGCCCACAGCTGGTATAAATAAAAAAATCAGTTTGGGGCTTTACCTGGAGAGTGGCTTCTTCACAATGGAATAGCCCTGAAAAACAATCCAGTACATAGCCCGCCATATTGCCAGGGAAAATTTAATTATGTGCCATTTTGGGAAGGGTTGATGGTGCAAAACTGAGTGATGAAACACCACAGTTTCACTCCAGGACTGAACTGTTTCCCTACTACAGTGACTGGATGAGGGACGGCCAGAGACAGACTGGGAGAACGTGAGCTAGACAAATCCCCCCAAGTCCCCTAAGAAGTTCAAGTTCAGGCCAGGAAGGATGGCCTATGTTCTGTGGTGGGAGGCAAGATCTGGCTTTCAGAGGGGGCTAGATCCAAAAGTGATGGCACTGAATCCAGCAGCCTGCTTAAGCCCCCACCATACTGCCTACACCCAGAGGAAACCAGTGGTTTGATTGCTTCCTTCCTGGAGACCACTACAAAGACCTGAGCAAGATTTAAATTAATCACTTGGCTTTTCATGTTCACTTGTGAATCTATCCAAGGCCTAGGCTCCTTATCTGGAGATGGCAGACTCATAGTAAGTGAACCTCCGTGAGTCACTAATCCCTACTAGAACCTGTAGTGGTGGATGAAGCCACGAAGTCTCAAAGGACAAGACAAGATCACAGCCAAGGACACCTAGATCAGATGTCAACTACCTGAAGACGATAGCCTCAGGCATCTCGTTCTTCAGTGGATTAACTTCATACCTTACGTAGAGAAGACCTTGAGTGGTTCTGCCTTTCTTGAGTACTCTTCTCCTTTCTTCTGATAACCAAATAAATATAGGCAACCCAGAGGTCATGGTCTTCGCCCTGAGAGAATCTTGAATTATGTGAGAGGGCTTTGATCCTCCTGGAGCCCCTGAAATCACTCCATTTGCCTCTTTTTATTTAGCCTTCACTGTACACTCATTCAGGAGATTGCAGACCTGATCAGCCAGCAATAACTAAGGGATAGTATTAACCCTATAGCTTCCCCATGGACCACTGTGAGTGAAGATGAATCTTAGCTTGTACAGTTGCTACAGAGTAGGTGTCATAGAGAGAGGAACCTCTTGAGCACAGGGAGTCCCTTCACAAACTCACAGGCTATAAAGTGGGGCAGAGAAGAATGCGACTCGCTAGACTCCAAAGAATGCAGGCCCTGGTAGTAAGTCACTCATTTGGAAATACATAGGAATTTTTGTTTCTTTCTTCTTCTTCTTTTTTTTTTTCTTTTGGTATCAGGAATTGCCTTTCATCTTTTTTTTGGATATTTTGGAGACAAGATCTCATTATATAGTCCAGACTGGCCTTGAACTCACTATGTAACACAGGCTGCCTTGAACTTGCAGTGATTCTCCAGTTTCAGCCTCCTGAGTGCAGGGATTACAGGCGTGTGCCACCATGCCAGACTTCTTTCCTCTTTTGACCCTGTTTTATTTCTTTATTGAGTTCTGAGGGGTTTTGTTGTTGTTGGCGGTTACGGTAGTGTTTGGAGTTTTAGCTTCCATTATCCTTTTCCCCTTTTTTGTATCAATATTATCTGTCTTTATTTGTTTGACAAGGTGCACCTTTCTTTTCTTTTCTTTCCTTACTCTTTTAATTTGTTCCCTTGCTATTTTTCCTTATTTCCCATTAGTTTACTCTCTATTTTTTTAATTATTTATGCTTTTCTTTGTTTTTTTTTTCAGTTACATTTACCTAATTACACAGTAAGAGCAGAAAACATTCCAAATATGGAAAAAGAGTAACATACACATTAAGTGAGGCATATACAACCCCAAATAGCATGATCAGAAAAGAACAAGACACATCATAGTCAAATTACAAATAAAAAAAGAACAAAATTTTAAAAGCTGTTAGAGAAAAGCAATGAATTGCTTATAAAGGAAAACCTATCAAAATTACAGCAGACTTCTCAACACAAACCTCAAAGTCAAGGAGAGCTGGGAGTGAAGTATTTCAAGCCCTAAAAGAAAATACCTTCCAATACAGATTGATAGCCTGCAAAACTGTCTTGCAAAATTGATGAAGAAATAAGATATTTGTAAGATAATACCTAAAGAAATTCATGACCACCCAATGAGCACTCCACTAAATTCTAAAGGATATCCTAAAAGAAAGACAATGAAGCTAACAATGCCACATGGCCCAATCAAATGACGAACAATGCAGGGTGAGCAGGGAAAGAAAGGGAATCAGGAACAGTAAAATAATACCATAATAGGAATAAATCAATATCCCTCAGTTATAACCATCAATGTGAAGGGTCTCAATTCAAAACCAAAAAACACAGATTAGCAAAATGGATCAAGGAATAAGATTCAACAATATGTTATATACAAGAAACACACTTAACCTAATAATTCATAAACTAAAAGTCAAAGCATGGAAAACAATATTTCACATAATAGGAATCTAAAAACAAGCAGGAGCAGCTATCTTATTTTCGGACACATAGCACTTTAAGCCAAAACTGATCAGAAGAGGCAAAGAAGGACCCTACATATTGGTTAGGGGAACCATTCAACATTCAACAAGAAGAGGTAACAATTGTAAACATATATGGGGCCGAGGAAGTAGCTCAGCGGTCACAATACCTGCCTGGCAAGTGTGAGGCCTTGAGTTTGATTCCCACTACCCACCTCCACCCAAAAAATATATGCACCAAACAACAGTGCACCCAACTTCATACCACAAACACTAATGGAAATAAAAGATCAGATAAATATCATCATAATTAGAGTAGGGACCTCATACCACTATCTCAAATAGATCAACTAAACAAAACATCAACAAAGTAATAATCAGAATTGAACTAAACCTTCAAACAAATGGACTTAATAGGCAACCAACAGAATACACATTCTTCTTAGCAGTATGTGGAACTTTCTGAATAGGTAACATATTCACAAATAAAGCATGCTTACATAAATGCAAAAGAACTGAAATTTTACCATGCACATTATCAGATGATAGGACAGTGAAACTAGAAATCAGCAGCAAAATAAATCATACAAATTATGCAAATGTGTGGAAGTTAAGCAACACACTTTTAATAATCAGTGGGTCACAAAAGAAATTAAGGAAAAAGACAGCTCTTAAAATTAAATGGTAATACCAGTACAACATACCAGAACTTATAGGACACAATGAAAGCAGTCCTAAGAGGTTAAGTTTATAGCTGTGAATGTCCACATCAGAAAAACGGAGCGAGCCCAAATAAATAACCTTATGATGCACCTCAAGGTCCTAGAGAAACAAGAATAATCCAAATCCACAGCAAGTACAAAGAAGGAAATTTAAAAGATCAGAGTAAAAATCAATTAAATAGAAATTTAGAAAAAATACAGCCAGGCATGGTGGCACATGCCTGTAATCCCAGCACTCTGGAGGCTGAGGCAAGAGGATCCTTGCAAGTTCAAGGCCAGCCTGGGCTACAAAGTGAGTTCAAACAAGCCTGAACTGCATAGTGAGACCCTGTCTCAAAAAGACAAAAGAAAAAAAAGCAAAACAACAACAAAAAAGTACAAATAATCAATGAATCTGCTGGGTATGGTGGCATATGCCTACAATCTCAGTATTCAGGACCTGAGGCAGGAGGATCACCACAAATTTGACGCCAGCCTGGACTACAGCCTGGGCTACAAAGCGAGACCCTGTCTCAAAAACCCAAAAAGTAAAGAATCAATGAATCAGAGAGCTCACTCTTTGAAAGAATAAGCAAAATAGGCAAATCCTTAGCCAATCTTATATTTAAAAAAAGGAAAGACACAAATCAATCAATTAGAAATGAAGGTGAAATCGTAACAGCGACTGCCAAAATCCACAGTATTATAACTACTTCACAAACCTGTATGCCAAAAAATTGGAGAACTCAGAAGAAATTGAAAGATTCCTAGATAGACATATTTGAATTACCAAAACTGAACCAAAAAAAACTTAGAATTCCTGAATAATCCAGTAACAGGCAATTAAATTGAAGCAGTAATAAAAAAAAAAACCCACTAAGAAAAGCCCAATATCTGATGGATTCACTATGGAATTCTATAAGAACTACAGGCAAGATAGAATGAAACTAAACTGTTCCTGCCTCGTGGGCTCCCGGAGGGAGGGCCCCCGGCGCACGGGGAGCCTTGGGCGGGGAGCACTGGTCTTTGGACCGGCGGCTCACTCCCTGCCTCGTAGGCCCCGGAAGGAGGGCTTCCAGAGCACAGGGAGCCACGGGCGGGGAGCACCCGTCTTCTGGCTGGCTAGCTTCCTGCCTCATGGGCTTCCGGAGGGAGGGTCCCCGGCGCATGGGGAGCCATGCGGCGGCAAGCGCTCTTGCGCACCGGCCCTTAGGCCAGCCGCCACCGCTCAATTGAGATCTATCATGACACAGACAAACAGTGACACAATTGGCGCACCATGCAACAACTGCAGATGCCCACCCATGGACGTGTGTGAATCATTCAAACTTTGAACAACATGCTATACAACGGGACACTCTTTAAATACATGCCATACAACGGGACACTCTTGCTCCTGCCACTGAGAACCAGAAAGGTCCAGAGCCAGCGGAGGAGCAGCTGCTGAACAAGGACTCAGAGAACATGAAAATACAGACTAAGCCCGAGGAGTCAGAGGTCCTCTGGACTGTGTTCATGAAAGCCGTTTGGAACCTGTAAACCAGGAGGACCTTGCACAAAACCTGCGGAGACTCATTGGAAGCCATTCTTCCCCTGACAGTTCAGGCTGTGGTGGAGCTCTGGAGAGGTCTGCAGCAAGATTCCTGCTGCCTGTACTGACAGTTGGGGAGAGGAAACTAACTGGTTGTGAGGTCCCAAAGCAATGGGAAGCTGGAGAGAAAAAGCTACAAACAATGGCTCTCATCCCAGACAGCTCACTTGAGATGTTAGTAAGAATTGCCTCCTCAGTATTCTATAGCCATGATGAGGAGGAGGCCAAGGAGAGAAAACAAAGAGACCAAGAAAAAGCAGCTGCTTTTGCTGCACCACTAAGAGAAACAGATCCCAGGTCTGATTCCCAGGGCCCCAAGAAGAACTCGACAACTGCATTCATCTGCTACCACTGTTAAAAGCTGGGCCACCTCAAGAGGAACTGCCCTAAGAGGCCCCATGGGCCATGCCCTGGATGCAAAGGAGACCATTGGAGATCAGTCTGCCCTCTGAGGTGGAGGCCCCAGAGCTCAGACCCATGCTACCAGTTAGTCCAACAGGAATGAGAGGGCTTGGGGCATGGTCTGCCTTCTCCCTCTGGCCAGACTGTCATCTCCATCGAGGAGTCCTGGGTAATCATGACTATGGAGGAACAAGAAAACAGCCTGGTGCTAGACACAGGTGCAAGTCTCTCGGTCCTTCTTTTCAATCCTGGCCTTCCTTACAGCCATCATACCTCAGTGAAAGGAGTCACTGGTGAGGAGGTAATATGCTATTTTTGACAACCTTTAGGCTGTAACTACTTATTAGATCCATCTTGCATATCTCTGTCTTCCTGAGAAACCACTTTGAAGATACCACCATTCATTACAGCAGCCATTGATATTTTCCTACTAATCTATCCATAACTGTGTAAAGTTTGTAATGTTCCTATCCTATTTCATAAATGGATGTATGTTTATTATTATGTGTTTCTTACAACAACCATTGAGAAGAGTTCATGATTTTTCAATAGGTCACTCATGTATAGCTCTATTTATTTTCTTTAGAAGCCACTTTGAAGATACCAAAGTATACTACAACAACTCTTGATAATCTCCTACCTCTTTTGTCTCTAACTCACTATTATTTGTCTATTTGTATCTCCAAACTATTTTGTAGATAACAATATGTAAAACAATAACCATTGATAATTTCCTACCACTTTGTGTGTAATTTGGTAAGACCCCCTATTATTATATTATCCTTCTTTTACTCTTTAAAATAAAAAAAAAAAAAAAAAACAAAACAAAACTAAACTCAACTCTTGAATGAAACTAAAAGGGAAGGAGTATTCCATTCTTGGAAGCTAACATTACTGATTCTAAAACCAGAGAAGAACCTAACCAGAAAAGAGAGTTACAAGCAAATCTCTCTAATAAACATAAATGTAAAAACCCTCAACAAGATAGAGGCAAACAGAATGCAATAAACCATCAAAAAGATCATACACCATGACCAAGTAGGTTTCATCCCAGGGATGCAAAGGTGGTTCAACATGGTAAATGTAATTTATCACATAAACAGAAGCAAGGACAAAAATCACATGATCATCTCAACAGATGCAGAAAAACTTTGACAAAACTGAACATCCACTCATGATCAAAACCCTGAAGAAAATAGGTACAACTTAACCAACATTCAAGTTGCAAACTTTCACAAACACAAACAGACCTTGCATTAGGAACATTCACAGATGTGAACAAATTGCCAAAGTAGCTCATCTGTCTGCCATACATTGTCAGTTGTGCTGCTGTGTGCTTACTGTACAGTGTGACAGTATACAGTAGTACAGTGCTCAATCAGAACCCAAGATGTATGGAAGTAAAAGAAAAAGCACGAGTGATGTGGAGGGAACTGTAAGGAAGCGCAGAGCAATAACCATGGAAACAAATTGAAAATACAGTGTAAGACTCACTTTGAACCTGACTAATGAATATTCTCCCAGAATGGAACTCATTTATAGATCAGAGACTTACTATATAGAACGACCTTATCTCAATCTGATAAAAGTTATTTATGACAAATCTTCTGCCAACATCAGATTAAATGAGGAAAATCTGAAAGCTTTCCAAGATCAGGAAGAAGTCAAGGATGTCTACTATAACCACTCACATTTAACATAGTCCTCAAAACATTATCCAGAGCAATCTGGCAAGAGAAAGAAACAAAGGGGATATCACAGGAAAGGAAGAAGTCAAAGTATCATTATTTGCAGATAACATGATCTTCTACTCAGTTCCACTATATAATTCCAGAAAAAGACTCCTAGAATTAGTAACTAAATTCAGCAATGTAGCAGGATACAAAATTATTCAAAAAGCAATAGCAGTCCTATACACTAAAAAATAAACTCACTGAGGAACAAATTAGGAAAACAATACCCATCATAGTAGCATCAAGAAAAATAAAATACTTAGGAATTAATCTAACCAAGGTAGTAAAAAGCTCTACAACAATTACATCATTCTGAAAAAGGAGATTGAAGAGGACATCCAAAAATGTTCTGGATAGGTAGAATCAATATAGTCAAAATGGCTTCTTCTGAAACTGATATATAGATTTAAGGCAATTTCAATCAAAATAGCAACAGTATTCCTTACAGATCTAGAGAATACTATACAAAAATTCATATGAAACCAGAAGAGACCCAGAATAACAAAGCAATTCTGGGTAATAACAAAGCTGGAGACATTGCAATTCCACATATGAAGTTACATTACAAAGCTATGGTAATAAAAACAGCATGTTACAGGCACAAAAATAGAAATGTAGATCAACAAAACAGAATAGAATAAACAGAAACAACCCTAGGTAAATTCAACTATTTGATCTTTGACAAAGGGGCCAAAATTGTACACTGGAGGAAAGACATCCTCTTTATAAATAGTACTGGGAAAATTCCATATTCACATGAGGAAGACTGAGCCTACAATCATATCTCACCATGTACTAAACTAAAATCAAAATGGATCAAAGATATAAATGTTAAAACAGAACCACTTGGGCCAGGGATATAGCTCAGCGGTACAGCACCTGCCTGGCAAGCACAAGGTCCTGAGTTCAAATCCCAGCACCCAAAAAAACCCCAGAAAACCAGAAACACTTAATTGGGTGGAATATAAAATTTAAAACTCTTGAAGATACAAATGTAGGAAAAGACTTTCTGAACAGAACTCCAATGGCACAAGAAATAATACTGTGAATCAACAAGTGTGATCATATCAAATTAAAAAGCTCTGCAAATCAAAGGAAACAATCAACAGAGATAACCTACAGAATGGTAAAAAAATTTTGGTAGCTATTTCTCAAACATAGCACTAACACCTAAAATGTATAAAGAACTCAAAAAAATTAGACTTCCCAAATAAAAACTCCATCAAAATATTGGTATCCAAAGTGAACACACTTCTCAGAAACAGTATAAATGGCCAATAAATACATGAAAAATGTTCAACATCCCTGGTTATTAGTGAAATGCAAATTAAAACAACATTGAGGTTCTATCTCACTCTGGAAAGTGGCTTTCCTCAAGAAACTAAATAATAACAAATGCTGGTGAGGCTGCAGGAAGAAAGGAACCCTTTGACATTGTTTGTGGGAATGTAAAGTAGTACAACTATCATGGAAATCAATATGGAGATTTTTCAAAAACTAAAACAAGAAATTCCAATTTGACCCAGCTATTCCCTTCTAGAACTCTTCCTAAAAGATTTAAGTCATCATATTACAGTGATACATATATATACATACACACATACATACCCATGTTTACAGCAGCACAATTCATAATAGTTAAATCTTGGAAACAGCTTACATGTCCATCAACAGATGAATGGACAAAGAAAATGTGATATTTTTACACAGTAGTACTAATCTGCCATAAAGAAGCATAAACTTGAAACATCTATAGATAAATGGATATACCTTAAGACGACAATGTTAACTGAAATAAATCAGATACACAAGTTTAAATACTGTATGGTTTCTCTTATATGTGAAACCCATCATACAAATAAAGAGCAAAAGAAAGAATAGGTAATAGAAAGCAGGGAGATATTCTTCAAATGGGAAGGGAAAGAAGAGATGGAGGGGTAAAAAAGGAAAAAATATTTTAAAAAAAGAATAAAAAAATGGAAATAGAGCTTTTTCAAATGGGAAGAGGATCAAGAGTTTGAGAAAGCAGGAAGAGATAGGAGAGGAAGAGCACAATAAAGAGTTAAGATGTATTATGTACAGGTACAAATTCCGCACAATAAATGTAATCAGTGTGTACTGCAAACATGTTCTAATAAAAAATATATATAATAAAAAAAAAGGAACTCGACCAGGTTTCTGGATAAAGATTCAAGGAAAAGCCCCCATACTCTCTGCAAAAGAATGAGGAAAGTAATAATGCAAAAATACAGCCAGAGCATTGTGTTATAAAAATCCATACTTTGAGGAAAACTATTTTGCACAGTCTAATTAAAGGGAAATATTCAACTCTACTTTTCTGTACCCTCTTTGTTTTACCTACTGGGGGAAGTAGTTAACAAACACTTGTGAAAGTCAGAGGCAGAGACATGGGCCCCCCAAAAAAACTGAAACCTAGCCATATACTTGCAGAGCACTTCTACACTCCCACCAACTTATTACATATCAGCAGGCTCCTATATATGTAACACCAGGGAATTACAAATGAAGAACTGTAGGGTCAGACTCCATCTAAGATGTTTCTATGGAAACCCAAAGAGAAAAGAGGAAACAAAGACACTGGAGGATTTAGACCTCAACTCCTCAGATACAGCAATTATAGAAAGTATCAAGAACACATAATTAAATATCAAAAGTTAAAGCACTCTGGGGGCTGAAGCAGGAGCATCTCAAGTCAGCCACCTAGGGCAAATTAGCAACTTAGTGAGACAGTGTCTCAAAATAAAAATAAAAAAAGGTTGGAGATGTAGCTTAGTACAAACAGTTAATGATTAAAAGTTTTCTCTTTTATATAGTTTGACCAATTTTGCACGCTTATATCTGGTAATCTGAGCAACTTATGTCATGACAATAATTTGCAGTATAACAACCATTGGTGAATTCCTAAAATCATGTCTAGTGAAACTATGTATTGTCTCTAATGTTCTTTTAAATTATTATTTTCTTATTCCCTTTTAATGATTTGATCAATCTTCTATTCTCACATCTGGTAATCTGAGCAACTTCATTGAAGATAACAATATGTATTATAACAACCACTGTTAATGCCTATCATATGGTTTGAAACCCTGTATCATTTTTAATGTCTTTGCTTTGTTTTGTTTGTATTTTGCTATTGTTCTTTTTTTGTACTATTCTCTTTAAAATAAAAATTAAAAAAAAGGCACTGGATTTAATCCCCAGTACCACAAAATAAATAAATACATACATATATATGTATACACACATATGCATATATGAAAAGAATGAAAGAAAGGAACACAAAAGATTTGAAATAAGAATGGCTTGGAATTTCCTAAAATTAATGACAAAACATCAAATCATAGATCCAAAAAGCTCAGAGAACATCAAACATGATAAATACCAAAATATCTACAGCTAGCTCTATCATACCAAACCGTCAAAAATCAAAAACAAAGAGAAACCAGGTTTGGTGGTGCATGCCTATAATCCTAGCACTCAGAAGGCTGAGGCAGGAGCATCACTGCCTGGGCTACACAGGGAGGTCAAGGCCCACCTGAATTGAACTATATAGTGAGACCTTACCTCAAAAAAAAAAAAACAGAGAAAGAGAGAATTTTGCAAAAAGAAACCTCCTTACATACAAGAATAAGGATAAAAATTACATCAGACTTCTCTTCAGAAAGCAGTATGAGTCTGAAATACTTGAAATGTTATAATGAAAAACAATCTAGGCATTGTGGTGCACATCTGTAATCCCACTCCTCTGGGAGGCTAAACCAGAAGGACTGCAGGTTTCAGCCCAGCATGGGAAACTTATTGAGACACTGTCTCAAAATTAAAAACACAAAAGGACTGGGATGTAGCTCAGTGAGAGGGGCCTGTGTTCAATAAAGAAGGAAAGATGGAGGGAGGGACGAACCCTTTAAAAATTTTTCCTCGAAATGGAAGAAGAAACAAGGACTTTTTCAGACAAACAAAACTTGGAGAAATCTATCACCAGTAGACCTGCCTCGTTAAATTTTAAAAAGAAAATTTTCAGAAAGAATTGAAAGATAGAGACAGTGAATTTTAAAAACAAGGCACAACTACGTTTTCTACCAGAAACTATTTTACATATAAAGACAAAGACAATTTAAAAAGTAAAGAGATGGAGAAAGATCTATCACTAATCAAAAGAAGCTGAAGTAGCTATTTTAATTCCAGACAAAGCAGAATTTTCAAGAAAAGAAAGTTATCAGGGCATTATAAAAATGGTGTCAATTCTCCAAGAAGATTTAATAATCCTAAGTATATATGCACCTAACAACAGAATATCGAGGTACCTGAGAAAAAACTGATAGAACTGTACAAAATAGACAAGTCCTATTATAACTGAGGATGTCAACACCTCTCTAGCAGTTATTGACAGAACCATCAGGCAGAAAAATTAGTAAAGATAAAGCTGAACTTAAGTATGTATATGAGAACCAGCCACACAGTAATGTGTGACTGAACAAAAGGCAGATAGATCCAGGATTACACGGAATGAAATTTCTTTGGTACTCTTATATATAGAAGCATCATGTCTAGGACAGCAACAAGACAGGTGGATCCCCACAATTTAAGGTACAAGGGGATTATATAACAATGGGGACAAAAGTGACTTCATTCAAACTGTAAAGTACCTGAAATCTAATATCAAAGATGTCAGGCACATTCTTGGCACTGATGGCACCAGCTCTGGGTCCTAACACTCTACATATCACGTTAATGGTTTTGTTTATTTATTGTTTGCTGGGAAACTGTACAAGGAAAACCAACCAGGGACAATTTTGGCAATTACAATTCAAGATGGCTACAGTCATGTCAAGCTAAATCCCTACAGACGCAGTTATTTGAAGGCTCGACTGGAGACAGAGAATGTATTCTAAGATGGCTTACTCTTGTTAACAAGAGGACTCAGCTTGTCACTGGTACTGATAGGCCATAGTTTCTCACCAAATCTTTCCATTGGACCACTTGTTTCCTCAAAGCATGTTGAGTTCATTACCCCCAGAGTGAGTGATCCAATCAAGAGCAAGCAGCACTACAATGTCTTTTATAACCTAGTCTCATAAACTGCATATGTTACTTTTGTCATACTCTGCTGGTCACAATGTGGGAGAGGACTACAAAAGGGCATGCATATTGAAAGGTACCACTGGTGACTATTTTAGAAGGTGGCTACTGCAAATTAAAGTATTGGTTAACTGATGAATAGATAAACCGTGGTCATATTCATACAGTGCAACAAACTGATGAAAAAGGGAAAAACACTGATACATGCAAGAGCAGAACTCACAAATGAAGTTACACTAAGTGAAAGAGGCCAGAACCCAAAGTCTGTATGATAATATTTATACTGACATTCTGGAAAAGGCAAAATCAAATGGACTCAAAACAAATAAAAAGCTGTCAAGGGCTCAGAAAGGCGCAGGAACCTTGGGGAAGATGGAAATGTTCTATATTTGATTGTAGCGATAATTATGTTAATAATTTTTTGCTAAAATCCACTGAAAAAGGATGAGTTTTATTCTATGTAAATTATACTTCTTTAATAAACTACCCATAAGAAGAGAGAAGGGAATCTTAAGGGAAACAAAAGAGGTTTGGATGGCAAGACAGCTACAAGGTTCTTAATGTATAACCAGTAGAAGTTTCTGAAAGAAAGATGACTACTAAGCTAATATGTAACTTAAGTTCCTCAAGCTAAGGAAATTCAGCTGAACTTGAGTCTACAGAATGAAAATACCTACCAAACTATAGGATAGACCAGAAAAGATAAATATATATCCTGCCCTGGCACATCCTACCAAAACCCTTGAACTCCAAGAATAAAAAGAAAAATCTTAGATGCTTCCAGGAAAAGCAAGTTATTTAGAAAAAAAAGAGACAGGCATAGGCCTTCCTACCCTCAATATGGAAAGAGGATAATGAAATAGCATTCACATGTTTAAGAGAAAAAGATTCTACCCAAATCAAAGTAAAAAACTTCTTTTGGGATGTACAGTGGTACCTTGCCTCACAAACTTATTCCTTTCCACGATTCTGGTCGCAAACTAAATTGGACAAGGACTGAATCAAATTCACTGGTTAGGTTCAACGTTGATCTTATGGGAAAATTTGAATTGATTTGTGAACAGAATTATGGAAAGAATGAAGTTCATGAGCCAAGGTACCATTGTATAATCACTCAAAAAAGGTACCATTCCCTTATCCTATCTGCAGAAATAGAAGTCAAAAAATCTCAACTAAATAGCTCAATTACGGTAAAGATGGGGGGGGAACCTTATGCCATGAAGTTAAATTCATCTAGCTATAAATACAGCAATTACACAGAGATATATAATAAATGGCAATCCAGTTCATCAGAACTAAAATGAAGCGTCTAAACAGGAGGAACATTAAAGTTAGTGCAGTGGATAAGGATACTGTAAGTAACTATTATCAACAGTTTTTTGGCATTGTTTTGCTTTACCTGGTTTGCAAGATGACAGCGACCAAACAGCTTGTGACCCAATTTCTCTTACTGTTCCAGTTCTTTCCAACTGCTTAGGGTCAGCACCAGGAGGTGTCTTGTTTGGTGTGGTCATTTTTAAAATATTCTATATAGAAAGAAAGAATATGCACATTATGCTGGGATCTGAGTATCTTTCTGTAAAAAGTAAAAAAAAAAATTAATAGAAAAATGTATCGCTCATATACTGCTTGTTTAATATCTTTGGTTAATCTTAGTAAATCTAGACAAATGTGGAAAATACTTCTTGGACAGTGAAGGGTATGTAAAACTGCACTGATGGAGCAGTTACTGCTACAGAACATTATTTCCAATGCTAAAGAAGTCCACAAGTTCTATATACCATCTCCTTGACACTACCCATTAGATCCTAAATTGTTCCCACACTGCCACCCAAACACTTCTCATTAAGTAAAAGTAGAGACAATGGATTGTAAGCTTCACAAAGGCCTGAGACTTAAATGCTCAACGAGTAATTTATTTAGTGAATAAAAAGATAAATAGGTCCAGCCATAAAGTAAGCCCGTAGCCGTCATCACAAACTGAAAATAATGCAACCATCTCTACGTTGGGGCAGCATTCAACTGTCGGGCTTGGGACTAGACGCCACCAAGTGGATAAAACACAGAGCTCGGAGAAGATGAGATTCCTGGTCTCGAAGAACTGACCACACAACACAGAGAACCGAGGTCAAAGACAGAACGCCACCGGGAGCACCGTCAGGACACGCTCTGATGGTCCTGCCTCACCCCCCGGGTGTACCGGAATAACTCCGGCTCCACTTCTGGGCCACAAGCCCTGAGGAGACCGCGAGTATAAGAGGTTGAAACTGGGGAGAAGGCTTGTACTTACTATGGGGGGCCCTCTCTATGTTGGAGGAAAGCGCACTTACAGCTTCCACTGCGTCTCAGGTACTCCCCGGCCTCCGCAGTTCCGCGCCACTCCCACTCAGCTCCTTAGCACAACCTGGCTTCCCTGATGACGTATTTGAGAGTCGCAGCACAATGACGTCAGATACAGGCGTCTACCTCTAGGGCTCCGCCTCGCGCTCCATCGCGCACGCGCACTACGCCCTATGGCTTGCGCGAGGCGGCGACTGGGCACCGCCATTTTGGCCGGTGGCTGTACAACACGCTGTGTGACTGAGACTTGAAGGCAAGAGTTCCTGTGGCCTCTGTGCTCCCACCGCAGGGAGATCATTTTCTCCAGGTAAGTGAGTAGGCGGGAGGGCTGTGGCCTCTAGCTGCCACCTGCCACTTTGGAAGGACTGTAGTGATGTTCTCCAAAAGCCTGGGGATAGGCCTGAGGTAGCGGCGGCAGACCGCAGCGGCGCGTGGCAGCCGGCACCGGCGGGACAGCTGGAACCGCCAGAGCGCGGGCGGCGCCCGGGACTCGCGGGCTTCTCGCGCTTCCTCTCACCATGCTGGCGCTCGGGGCTGCTGTTCATCCCCAGCCTGCGCTGCGAGGATGGTGCTCGGGAGCCATCGCCCCAGATCGAACCCGTACACCTTCCACTCCCTCTCCCCTGCCCCAGCCCCGGAGCTAACTCACTGGAGAGGAAGGCACTTGCACAACCTAGAGCATCCTCCAGACTCCTGGGCTCCTCTTACAGTAAAACGAGTATCCTGTCGCACATGCGTATTTGATCGTGGGGAAGCTGTGGTTTTTCTTCTACCTTTCGGTGATTGTGGAGTGAGTCATGGCATCTTGCCGCCATGAAGTCGAATCCTCCTAGTTCGCACCCAGGCTTTATAGAAATGATGGGCAGACGTCGCTCTGATTTTCTCATAAAGCGGCGTGTACTTGGCTGTGATTGGAGTTGTCCCAAGCGGTCTCCCAGTTGACATTCTTACAGCTCTGGGGGTCAGTTTGATGACACTCCGCACGCTTTCCCTTGGTGACTTCATCGTTGTTTTCTTTTATAATATCTTGAACTTTTTGAGATCGAGGGTAATGTCTTTACTCAAGATATCATTGGATTTGAATTCAGAATTTTGTACATTATACGCACTTAGTATTTGTTGTGAATGAATGATGAACAAGGCTGAGTCCTCACAGCCATGAACTGCATAAGTTAACTTGCTCCTTTTTGACAGTAAATCGATTACTAAGGAATAACTGTCAGAACAACTTGTTTTATTTTTACCCTCTTTCCAACCACACTGCTAGCCAGAGAGTGATGATTGTGGCATTTATGTTGGAGTCATTAGTCCTGTATGCTGAGAAGATTCATTCTGTACCAGCCACCTACCAGCAGTGCTTTCAGTGCAACGAAAGGCTTTTAGCTGTATTTAATCTAAAAGGTGTTTTGGGTTTTATTTTTAATTAAAAACTTCGTTCCCTTATACTTTATTTTTTTAGAAGAACATTTAATAATTAGCAGAGGGAGGGGATCCACTAAAATGAAAGTGGTGCACCTCTCCCAACTTATTATGGTTTATAAGAGTCAGAATCAGCAGTAAGCATAGGTTAGACCATTTCGTGTGACAGCAAGCATTATTAGGTAACAGCAGTCTTTAAATGCTTTTATGCAATATTCTGATGATTTTGATGTTAGACTAAATGCTTTCTGTGTGTATATCTCACTTTTTATTTTTCCTCTCAGCTTAGAGATGACACCGAGTACCTGTTTTATACAGCTTGTCTTCAGATCTAAAATATTTTAAAATCCCTTTTTATTGCTACGAATCTGTTCATGTAATCTTCCCAGCAAGCTTCACTCTTCTAAAGATTTTCTAATGAAAAAGAAAGTAAGGAGTTCTTTTTCCCTAATCTTTGAAGATAATTAAAATAATTGAACTAACAGTATGTACATGGTTACTTAACAGTTTTACAAAGAATCCATATTCATTTTTCTTAACTGCATTATAATTTTTCACTACTTTTGAAATGAATCCATTTTTGAGTGACCTTTGGTAATTTTTATTCCTCCATAAACATCTTTTTACAAGTCTCTTAATTTTTAGAAGTTTGAAAACTTGAATGAAATGTTTTAGTAAATTAATAGGAGTTTCATTTTTTCATTATAAAAGATGTATTCCCTGCTAGAATTCACCACCAGGTAATTTATAGAAAGACACTCAGCATTTAAATTGAATGCATAGTGTCCAGTAAAAGTGAACCCATATGTTAACATAGTTTTGTTTCTTGTAGAACTATATAGTTTCCTCTGGATGATTCTTTTATTTCAGCATATAGTTTAGTGGAAAACTGTCACTATTAAAATACTTGTAACATGCAAAACTCTGGAGGTTATAACCTAGAAGAAAATTATATACTATATTTAAATTCATTTTCTTATTCATCTAACAGAAATGTTTTTGCTCCTAGTATATACTAGGCACTGATGTAGTTACTTTACTGAACAAAATTTAAATTTCCTTTTTTGTGATGATGGAGTACATTCTATTTGAGAAGGAGAAAAATGTAGAGAGAGAATACATAGATACGTGTGATAAATTTGTGTGTGTATGTCTATATAGTACATATATGTATGAAATATCACAGTGATAAGGAGAAAAATAAAGCAAGAAAGGGGAATAAAAAGGCAGATGGGGGTATTTTAAGTTGGGTGTACAGAAGACTCCCTAAGAAACAATAAAAACTTGAAGGACTAACCTATATTATTCTCTAGCAAGAAAAATGTTACGGACAAAAGGAAAAAAAACTGCCAAGACCCCAGAATAAGGACATATCTGACATGTGCTAGGGACAGTAGGGAGCGAGTATGGCTGGTGCCAATAGAACAAGACCTAGAATAGTTGGAGACCAGATCAGAAAGTTCCTACTTTTAGTGCAGATTCACTCTGCAGCACCTGTTATTTTCTTACCTTTAGTGAAACTCTGCTACCATTTGTGCTCGTCTTGACCTATTCTTTGTTCAGGACAGAGTAAACCTAGAAACTGACATAGGAGATTAGGGCATGGCAAAGCTGACTGTGGAAGTAGGCGTGGCCTGTTAATTACAAGGTCTCAGAACACATGTATGAGACAGTTCCCAAAGAACTGTCCCAACTTGCACTTGGACTTCTTGTGAGGACTCAGGCAGGTTTTTAATAGGGTGGCCTAGATGTGATGTCAGCCTCAGGTGTGGGATCTCAACACCACCTCTGAGGACCAGATGAAGTGTTTTATAGCTAGGTAAATGTGTGTGTATGTTCAGGGTCCCAGAGAGAGGTGTCCTCACTAGAAATCAAAATTTGAGAGTTTGAGGCTGGGCATGGTATGCACACCTATAATCCCAATACTCGGGAGGCTGAGGCAGGAAGATAGCTATGAGTTTAAGACCAAC
>NW_004955428.1:1033259-1108102 GCF_000276665.1 Chinchilla lanigera
AGACAGGATCTCACTATGCAATTCAAGCTGGCCTTGAGCTCACTTTGTAGACCAGGCTGGCCTCAAACTTGCAACAGTTCTCCTGCGTCAGCCTCCCAAGTGCTAGGATTACAGGCATGTACCCCCATGCCCGGCTTAAAAATCAAAATATAAAATAAATAATAGTAATTTTTATTTGGGAGTTTGTAGCCTAAAAATGAGGTTTAAAACAGTGAGAAAGGATACAACATATTGGAGAATGAATTTTGATTTTTAAAAAAACACCAGTGAGCTTTACTGCATCCTCAACATTTAAAAGCATGGGAAATGAGGAGTCCAGAAGAGTGGGGAGAAAACCAGATTGGTGTTGTGTCCTAGAACCATGTTAAGAAAAAGTCTTTAGTAGAAGTCATAATTTGTGTCAAATGCAAGAGATTGGTCAGGTCAGTTAAGTTGGATAATTAGTAATTATGTAATAAATATTATGAATCATTTAATTCAGCCATGTAAAGAGCAGCCATGGCATGACAAGTTGCTTTAATGAAATGATTGGCTCTAAAGGTTGGAGTGGATGCCAGAGTAGAGTAAAATTTGAGATGCTGAGTATAGACAATTCTTTAATACAAAGAAGGAGAAAAGGAAAAGTAAATAGTAGACAATGAAGGAGTCAGATAATACAGAACGCTTGACTACTGGTAGGAGTGAACCAGTAAAATGACTGATAACGTGAAAGATGGGAGGGAGAATTTTGGGAACATTCTCCTTAGGAACTGTATTCCAGTGTGAAAATGGCTTTAGCTAAGGAAGTACACATACATTTGGCCCTGTACATCTGGGGGTTCCGTATCTATGGGTTCCACACTTGCAGATTCAACCAACTGTAAATCAAAAATATTTGGAAAATACTTGCATCTCGATGCATATATGCAGATCATTTTCTTGTCATTATTTCCTGCAGTACGGTGTAAAAATTGTATGAGTTGTTGTGAGTAATCTATATATGACTTACAATGTACAGAAGGGTGTGCATAGGTTATATATGAATAGTGTGCTCGTTTATGTAAGGTACATACTCCAAGGTTCAGGAGGGTCCTGAAAGCATTCCCACATAGGTACTGGTTTTGGCACAGGGTATCGATTGTTTCTTCCCATTTTCAGCTGCATTTGTACAGGTGAAGAAATTGATTTAATCAAGGTTGTAGTCAAGGGTACAGATTATTAACAGTGGGATTTTAGCTGGATAACTAGGGAAACAAAAATACCAACAGCTGAGAGACAGAATGTCAGTAGTAGGATCAGAGAGTTGATGGACTGTTGTGTTCTAGGGAACTGAGCTGAAAAGGTAGGAGAGGTGGTCAAAGAATAGGGTATTCAGAATTGAGTTTGTGAAAGAATTGCAATTATTGGTAATACAAGGTCTGGCATTTAACCAAAGAATTAAGTGGCTGTGATTAAGGTAGAAGATTTAAGAAACTAGGTGGACAAGCTACAATAGAATAATCATCCATGAGTGTATTGAAATTACAAAGAGATATGTCAGGATTTGTTTAAAAAAAAAAAAAAAGGATGAAAATTAGCCAAGCGCTGAAATTGTCAAAGAATGAAAGGAAGTGTTCTGCTGGCCAGTAAGTGACTAAGGCAGCTGGATGGTTCAGGAAGGAGAGAGAATACTGTAGGACAGTACTGAAGAGGAAGAGCTCGTGTCCCCCTCCAAGCCTAATCATATTGATGGCTGTGAAAAAGCCTTGAGAGGTCTGCAATGGGGAGTATTCTGTCAAAAAACATGAGAGTCAAGGATCACAGAAAAAGCCAACAGAATGTCTTTGTAAATGGATAGTCATTGATCTCAGGATCCTTGGTTATATGTTTGAATAGAATATAAGGCACTTCTTGGGATTATTGACCTTACTGTGCCTTAAGTCTAATATTGGAGAAGATTTTTAACTTTGTGTGGACCTTGATGTTATATAGCTATTATACATCAAGACCTAACAAAGCTTTAGAAGGTAACACAGTATAAACATAGTTTGTTGATCTCACTTGAATTTCATTGCTTTTAGCATAAACTCTTATCTGGCCATATCATAAGTTCCCAGGAAATTGCAGCTTTTACAGTTTTTACTTTTCTATTTGACCAGAATAATGGTCACAGCCTTAACAATTATTTGCCTTTTTGTTTGTTTTTCTTTTTGTTTTGTGAGATGAGGTCTTGCTATGCAGTTCAGGCTGGTGTTGAACTCACTGGGTAGCCCAAGCTGGCCTTGAACTTGGAGCAGTCCTCTTGCATCAACATACTAAGTGCCGCGATTACAGGCATGCATCACCATGCCCAGATTTATTTTCCATCTTTTTTTCCTTTTCTTTTCTTTTTTTGTTTGTTTGCCATTTTCATCACCAGTATCCATTATAGTCAATTGAATAAGATATGTTATAATGCTTAATATGGGAAAAGGGCAAACATCTTTATCATGTATATTAGTTTTTACGTCTGATCTTTCTGTGTTAATGGTCCACATTTACATTGGTATCAGTATTAATTGCTGAGGTCTTATGTAATTTTTAAAATATGTCAAATTAGTCTATTCCCCAAACTTGTTCTTTTTCAGTTTTCCTGGCTATTTTTTCCTAAGTTTGGTTATTATTTTTTTCCAGTGGGATTGGAAAACTTGCATTAATTCAGGAAAGATTAAAATCTCTGGTACTGACTATTCTTAAAAGTGACATTTCATTTTATTTCTTAGGTCTTTTATGTAGTATTGAAGGTTCTTTCATTCATATATTATATTAAGTATATCCTAGATGTTTTCTTGTTGCTATTGTAAGTAGCATTTTTTCTTATATAAATCTTCTGTTTAAAATATATATATACAGTTTTGTTTTCACCACCTTACTATTTATTGTTTATACTGTTTTATTTAATTCTTATTTATTGTCCTATTATATGCATGTGTTACTTCTCAACTAATCACTTTTAACTTGCTACAGATTTGTGAACTTTTCTTTAATGGAAGAGCTGGATATTCTTTTTTACAGTTATGGCAGACAAATTGACAAGAATTGCTATCGTCAACCATGACAAATGTAAACCTAAGAAATGTCGACAGGAGTGCAAAAAAAGTTGTCCTGTGGTTCGAATGGGTAAGTTGTTCTGTAGATATTTAAGGATAAAACTAAATTTTAAAAAATCAACTTGTTTGATAATTTAGTGTGCACTTTAACATTGTTTTCTTTAAATCCTAAAGAAGAGAAATTCAGAGCTTGCTCTTAATTTCTTTTATTACTTTGTGACTAAATGATCCTATTTTTAGAAAAGAATAAATTGTAGAGTATAAGTGTTGAAAAGTTCCCTAAATATGAAATCAAATCAGAGGTTACTGTAATTCTTGCTATTCTTAAAAATCTGTTAATTACTTTTAAGTCATTGGGGACTAATTGCCAAAAATTTTATCATTGACGATATTCTCAATTCTTACAAAAATGTGGTATTCACACACAGTGAAGTTACTGTGCCATACAGAAAGATAAACTGGAGTCATTTATAGGACAGTAAATACACCTTGAGACCGTAATGTTAAGTGAAAGAAATCAGATTCACAGGCTTAAATATCCCATGGTTTCTCCCATAAGTGAAATGCAGATTATAATTAACGACCAAAATAAATGATAACAAGAAGTAGGAAGATAGGTTTTTCTCAAATATGATGAGGATCCAGAGATGAAGGAGGTGGAAGAGATACAAAAAAGGAATTAAGACATGCTATACACATGTACCAGCTCCACACATAGAATATAAACATGTACAACAAGCATGTGCTGATGAAAATTTTAAAAATATTTGTATGCATTCTTCTAGTTAAAAAATATGTACGGGAGGGCTGGCAGCACATGCCTGTAATCAAAATATATATGGGGTAGGGTGGCACACACCTGTAATCCCAGCACTCAGGCTGAGGCAGGAGGATTGCTGTGAATTTGAGACAAGCCTGGGCTACTTAGTGAGTTCAAGGCTACCCTGAACTGTAGAGTAAGACCCTGTCTCAAATATATGTAGATATAGATATATATAGATAGATATAGATATGTATACACACATACGTACACATACAGATAGTGTTCATTAAGAAAAATAACATAGAACTTAGTAGGAATATTTATTCGCGAGGTTTTACTATGTTTTCAAAATGAAATAAATTTCTAACAATTTAGAGCTGACAAATTGTTGGTAGTCTTAAAGACTGTCTTACATGATTGATTGATGGCTTCTACTAATGAAGTGCAAATTTAACTGAACCTGAAAAGAAAATTTAAGTGTCCTCTGTTGTTTTCTCTCCCATGCTGTTCAAAAATTCCGTCATTAATGTTCCTAATACAGTACTGTGTTTAATTTTACCTATTCATTAAATGACTACATACCTTTTTAGAGTCTTACTGATCTAGCTAACATATTTTGTATTATAAACTAAAGGTTAAGTTAGCATACAGCAAGCCCTAAGTTTAATCTCAACACCAAAAGATTTTAAATTTAAGAGGGTCAACTTGAAGTATTTCAAGATCTACCATGTTATTATTAGCATATTTCCTTCCCCAGGAGTAAGTTAAAATATATATGGGTCATTTCCCTATTGCCTGACAAGAATATTTACATTATTATAAACTGAAATTTAATTCAGAAATCTACCCCCATGAAGCAGTGATATGACTTTGTCTCACATGTATTTATATGGGCTTTGTTTTTGAAAATCTGCTTCTGTGTGGAAATTTAGAACCAGTATTCCCTAAATAACAGTGTGCAGAAAATTCTAGATTGGGGAAGATGGTCTAAGTGTATGTTTTTCTTTACCAGGAAAATTATGCATAGAAGTTACACCCCAGAGCAAAATAGCATGGATTTCTGAAACTCTTTGTATTGGTTGTGGTATTTGTATTAAGGTAAGTGATAATACTTTATTTATTGGATCAGATCTATAACCCAAACATGAAACCTGAAAACTCTGAGTATTTTTAAAGAACATGTCTGGCATATGCTAGGGTTTTGGCTTTTATTCAGACTGTCTGAGAAGAAAAGCTATTGCAGCAGTTTTGGATGTTCCTCTGTCATTTCTAATTTTTTCTATGAATGTTCTCTTTTTTTAAATTATGAACTTAGAATTGGAGCATCTTTTTCATGTGAGATAGAAGTCACAACAGAAGGGCAGTAATTCTTGGTCAATAATCATATGGTATCTATTAGGATAGAAACAGTGTGCGCACACACACACATATATCAGTACAGTGTTAGCCTTTAAGAAACTATATTTAAATAGATAAACCAAAATGAAACAATATTTCATGTCTTTGTGCTATTCCCATTTGGAAGATTTCTTATGAAAATATTCTTAACCCATTTTAGTCGTTTGTATTTTTCAACAAATTAATACAAAATCAATTCTTTACTTCAAATAACAGAAATGCCCCTTTGGCGCCTTATCAATTGTCAATTTACCAAGCAACTTGGAAAAAGAAACAACACATCGATATTGTGCCAATGCCTTCAAACTTCACAGGTATATTTTCAAATCAACGTTCCTCTTCCCTTTAGTCAAGTTAAGAGTAAATATACTGAGAATTTTCAGGCAAAAATAGGAAAAAAAAAGTTACCAGCTGCCTACCATGGGGAAATAAGATAACATAATGCAGAATCACTTTGTAAATGTTAGTGGTTCATTCTGGTTAGTATTCAGATGAAGTCCTAGAAGACTTTTAAATAGCTGCTGATGCCCAGGTTTTAGGCCACTTGAATTACATCATAATACCTGGTTTAGGGACTGAACTACAAAAAGTCCCAAGTGATTTTAATACATAACTCGGATTGGGAATCACTATTACTCATAGGACCCTTATCCCCAAAATAACTTTAGAAAGAACTTGCCTTTGAATTTGTTTATCCATTATTAACCTTACCTATAGAGAATGTCACTCTGAACTTGGACATACTAAATCACAAGGTCCTTAGTTCTTTGAGGTTTTAATTGCTGAACATTAACATTTTTAATCTGGGATTTTAGAGTTTACTAATAAGAAGGGATTTCTCAACCTGCCAGCTTTAAGGGGCCATCTGCGGCAGGGAGAATGAAGTGGAATATTTCTAGTTGATGTGGCACTTTCCTCCTTGTAAGTAAGTGGCAGGCCAAGAGAAAAAGAAATGATGGTGTGAGGTTGCACCTGCTATGTAATTTCATACCAAAACATTTCATTATACATTAAACAGCCTTGTATGTAAGGGAAAAAATGTTACTTTAGAATGGACTTTGAATTGAATAAATAAAATTTGGAGTAATTGTTCAAGGGTGCATTTCTAACAATTAACGGTTTAAGATAGTGTTGGCTGTTTTTTTTCCCTAATAGCCAATAATATCTGGCATATATTTCTTAGCTTATTAATGGATGTGTGTGAAGTGCAAGTGCATTAAAATACCATTCTGATGTCATGTAGCTTTTCTAAGCTCTGAGTTATTTATTGTGGTTTTTGTTCTCTTTTTTCCTTTTGTATGTTGTAACAGGTTGCCTATCCCTCGTCCAGGTGAAGTCTTGGGATTAGTTGGAACTAATGGTATTGGAAAATCAACAGCATTAAAAATCTTAGCAGGAAAGCAAAAGCCAAACCTTGGAAAGTACGATGTATGTACTACCTTCTAAAAATTAATCTTCGAATGTTTTTATGAGATTTTAAAGAGAGAGCTATGCATGTGATTTTTTTTCATAGTCTTATTTTCTAATTTATTTGTGGTTTTAATGACAGAGTATATGTTAGTGATACTTAACTGAAAATTCTTGATTTCCTCAAAGTGTTGTGAGTTGGTATGCTTTGAGTTGAAATTAATCCACCTCCATCCTTATAAGTTACAAACCAGAAGTATTGTATTTGGGTATATGTTCTACTTTGTATTAGTGTTCATCTTTTTTACAATTGTGTTACTAACTTATTCTCAGGTAATAATATGTGTATTTCTAGGATCCTCCTGACTGGCAGGAGATTCTGACTTATTTCCGTGGATCTGAATTACAAAATTACTTTACTAAGATTCTAGAAGATGATCTAAAAGCCATTATCAAACCTCAGTATGTGGACCAGATTCCCAAGGCTGCAAAGGTCAGTTGCTTTTCAGGGAGAGTTTATATATTTTGGTTTGGGGCAGAGTATAAAAGTTGTATCAAAGTAAATGTATTTTATTTTGTAACTTCCTTATTAAAGGCAAATAGTTGTAACTGTTTCTGATATATTATGACAGGGGACAGTGGGGTCTATTTTGGATCGAAAAGATGAAACAAAGACACAGGCAATTGTATGTCAACAGCTTGGTGAGTGTTTATTTCAAGTATTTTAACAGACCCTAAATTTAAAAGTCATAAAGTACATACATCTTTATGTGGATTCTTGAAATAAGTAGGAAAATCTAGTCATTGTTATATTTATGTTACACAGTTCTCACCTGAAATGTCATTCAAACCCAGATTAATGATAGGCAGTTTTGCCCAGAGGAGGTAAAGTAAAATTTGTAACATTGAACACAATTATACCACTATGTTCTTCGTAGATTTAACCCACCTAAAAGAACGAAATGTTGAAGATCTTTCAGGAGGAGAGTTGCAGAGATTTGCTTGTGCTGTCGTTTGCATACAGAAAGCTGATATGTAGGTTACTTTATAATTTTTATATATCTTGAACCTTATTCTCACATTTTTGTTTGTTGTGGTACTAGTAAAGCAGGGGCTTTGAATAGAATTAATACAACTCATATCTAAGTCTTTAATCTTGAGATGAGATGTTAAAGCAATTGTGCATCCACTATCCATCTTTTTACTTGTTATTGCTGCTGGGAGAACAGACTATCGTTTATTTTGATAAGTAGCTTATGACTTTCTTACATTCCAAGTTTAAGAATTAAGCCCTCCGTGCTGGATGTGGTGGCACAGGCCTGTAGTCCAAGTACTCAAAAAAGCTGAGGCAGGAGGATTGCCATGAGTTCAAGGCCAGCCTGAGCTACATAGTGAGTTCAAAGCCAGCCATAGCAAGATCCTGTCTTTAAAGAAATAAATAAATAAAGACTTACGCTCTCCAACCAGACCAGCAAGCTTTTTAAATACCTCAAGTAAAACAAGATTTACTAGACCACTGTAGGTTAGGATGGCGTATGATATGAAGGAGAAGAGGAAAGTGAGAAAGGCAAATATTCTTCCTGCCTTCTAGTTTCTATCTTCTCCTATTTGTTGCTCCCATCTTTTTCCGTGATTCTTTCCTGGCATCTATTACAGGCTAGCTCTTCTCAAAGTATTCTCTAAACTCTGTGCAGTGCCTTTCAAAGAAAACAGTTGCTTTAATGCAGCTAGCATTTAGCTGGTTAAGAGAATAGCTCTCTGAACTACTTCAGACTGTGTATCTGGGTATTTCTCATGATGAAGCGTCAATTTGTAAGTGAGCTTAATCTGAGAAACTCTCCCCAAACTTGGCATACAGGTCTACTTTTCATATTGTTTTCTTCCTTCTATTCCTGAACAAAACTCAGAAAATTTTACCATTATAGGTAGACTGCCTTTGTTAGTATATGACATTTTTATTGTTAAACCATATGTTTCAGTATTGTAGTGCTTTGAAATATGTTATGTCATATTTATCTTTCAAAAAATTTTTTTTCATAGTTTCATGTTTGATGAGCCCTCTAGTTACCTAGATGTCAAGCAGCGTTTAAAGGCTGCTATTACTATTCGATCTCTGATAAATCCAGATAGGTAAGTACAGATCTGAAGTATTCCTCTTGGTTTATTTGCGAAGTTCGGACAGATTTCTAAAAATTAAACATATTGTGTGTATATATACATGTTTTTCATTGTGGTGGTTTAAAGTTCTAACCAGAATTTACTTTGTTCTATGTAGAACAGGGGTTCTTATTGTAACATTTTACTATCTTTGATCCTCATGACAATCTTAAGAAACTATAGGTAGTATTCCCACTGAAGAAGTTTAAAGCTAAAAATGCTAGTTGTTTTATGTTGCTCATTTACTGTATAACAAAGCTATAACTAGAATACAGAGATTTTTTTCAGTATAGCATTTTTTATAATGCCTATCTTTTTTTTTTTTTTGTTTTTCTCCGGTACCAGGATATAATGCCTATCTTTAGTAACTGATTTCATAAATATTCTTTCACATACATGGCCTATTATATAAGGAAGCAGAAAAAATCCCAAGGAATTGAAAGACAAAAATGAAAGCTGGGGCTGGGGATTTAGCTCAGCGGCAAAAGCGCCTGCCTGGCAAGCGCAAGGTCATGAGTTTGGTTCCTGGTACCAGAGAAAAACCAAAAAAAAAAAAAAAAAAAAAAAAAAAAGTGAAAGCTATTAGCAAGGAGAGAAATAAAGGCATGGCTTTCCAGTTGTTGCTGGTCCCTAATAGTCTTGGGTTTTAATGCCTATTGTGGACAAGAAACAAGCCTCATAGTGGATTATCACTCATAATCTGTCAGGATTCTCAAAGGACTGCTTTTTCAGCAGAAGGACAAATTGGAAACAAATTACCTACCAGAACTTGGAAATGGAGTATGGCTCCCTTTCAATTCTCTGTTTATGGTCCACCAGGTCACATGGTTATAGAATTTATATATGCAGTTTTTAAAACCCTTCAAGGTGAGAAAGTAACATACAAAGGGGGTCTTAGGATTTTTAGTCCAGTAGTACATAACATAAGCAAATAAAAAATCACTTTGGAGGGTTATGCACTCAACACTGATTGCACAGAATTCCTATATCCTTAACTCGGATTATGTGGGATTCCTACAAATAAAGACTTGTAAACCTTGAGTAAAGACTTGTGAATTCAGACTAGCATTATAAATTATGAAAGGAAAACGTGTATAAATTCAGGCAGCAGACATAACAAGATAGCAGGATTAGAATTTTATGTCATGTTCTGAAAGAGGCTCTAATGTAATAAATAATATACTTAAAGAATTCAAAACCCTAAGACTATGATGCTTCGAAAGCTATAGTTAAATGTTCAGTAAATAAATCTTAAGAAACTATAGGTTTCTTAACTATAGGTTTCTTATTTCTTCAAAATAAATCTACAAATTAAAAATATAATAACATTAAAAATTTCTAGGACGGGTTGGATGAGTGAGGGATCACACAAAAGAACATTGAAAGTTGCTCTGCTGAAAATTAGAATACAGCAGAGAGCAAGAGCAAATGAGATTGAAATGTGAGAGTGCAAAAATATGGAGAATGGAATGTAAAGGTTATTTACATGTATCTTAAGAGTCTGAAAAAAAAATAACATGGAAAGATTATCGCTGAGAATTTTTCAGAATTGTTGGAAAGCTCAACGCCTTAAATTCAAAAGAACACAGATGCTATACAGGAGAAATAATCCACCTAGATACTTAAGAGTGAAATTCAGAATGTCGATGGTAAAGAGACAGTCTTATTTGTCCATAATTTTCACTTCATACATATTTTTGGATCTTTAGAGAATGCAAGTGTCCACACATAATCCTAGTATTCAAGAACCACAATCTGGTAAGGATAGGAGTAAACACGTACTGCAGTCTTGAAAATATAGTCAAGTCCCCAGCTGATAACTTTTTTTTTTTTTTCTGGTACTGGGAAATCGCACTCACGACCTTGCACTTGCCAGGCAGGCGCTGTGCCGCTGAGCTAAATCCCCAGCCCCCCCCACATAACTTATTTTAATATGGAAATATTTAGGCAGATCACTAGGAAACAATGTCAGGTGCTTACATGCACTTATAGTGAATAAATTAAATTAAAAGATCAGAAGCTATTTTCTGTATAGGAAGAACAGAGGAAATAAATCGCAGGTCTGAAAGGACCTCAGACAAACAAAAACTAGTGAGGAAAGTAATACTACACAAGACTTTCTTGGAAGAAAGAGTAGTAACCTGAATTGTAAGACGGTAACATGTTAAGACAAATTAGATCAATAAAGTAGAAAAAATTATCAAGACATTTTCACAAATATACTGGTTTTATTTATGGGTTTAGAGTTCAAGTAACCTATATCTGATAAAGAGCCACAGAAAGTAGATCTCCATCCTGAAATTCTATGTCAAAAGAATATATTCAGTCTTCAATGCTATAAGATTTTAGGAATCATATCCTTGGAAAAACAGCAAGGAGCATAGAAAAGATGGATAGGAAAAATGAGCAGGTTTTATAGAGTTAAAATTAGAGGCTAACAGGTAATGCAGAACTAATTATAAGATAGAAATGTTGGGAGAACTGATTGATTACTATGCTGTAGATTTCTTTTTCTTCCCAAACCCTCGAAAAACACAATGGCCTACCAAAATCATGTTTTTGATTTCCATCTGTAATCTCTGAAAGGAAAGAGTCAGGAGATTTGACAAATATCAGCTCAGGATACTTATAATAAGTGTTTAAGAGTGGGAAAAACTGTCATTACATTTCAGGAAAGGTGTTCCTACAGTGGGTAAGGTTTTAAATAGATCTTATGCAATGGTTAAATACAATTTCAACAGATAAGGTTTAGAAGACTGGAAAAAGAACAGCCCTTCAAACGTAAAAATAGAGAAAATTATTTAAGGAAAAAAATCAAATTTCCAGTTTTCCTATAAAAAAATGAAGGGGTAAATGTAAAGGTAGTTGTGGAAGACCTTGTAAGAGTCTAAAAATATATTCATTTTGTGTGGAATTGAGAGCTACGTCGGGACCGGAGGACAGATTTGTTCGAACTGTACTGCAATATTTTAAGAAATAAAATGAGAACTTTAACTAGAAAGTTGGCAAGAAAAGGAAAAGGATAAAGTTGATAACCGATGTTGGGAACAAATTCAGGCTTGATAATTTAAAGAATATATCGATGAAAATAAAATGAATCTTTTGTGAGAATGATTCCACTAATGCAAATATGGAGAAATTGTTTTATAGGTGTCTGTAGGCATTATTTAAACAATTTAGGCTTCTATATTGAGTGTACTGAATTAAGTCTACTATAATGGTTTACTTTGTAATTTTTTTTAGCAAAATATTTCATGTATTCATAAATTTTCATGTTTTTCCTTTTTTGTTGATGTTTTTCCTTTTAATTTAGGAAAACTTAAATATGGTCATGAATAACAAGCCTTATGTAAAAAAATATTTTAGGGTTTTGTATAATATGTTCTTTACTCTTAAGTTGTTTAAAATATATATATTTACCTGAAATTTACAACTATAGTAAAAGGAATATTGTAGTTATGTAAGGAGCTTTTGTTATATATGTTATGTTAAATTTGCAAATAAGTTTGTTTTGATTTTCAGATATATCATTGTGGTGGAACATGATCTAAGTGTATTAGACTATCTCTCTGACTTCATCTGCTGTTTATATGGTGTACCGAGTGCTTATGGTGTTGTCACTATGCCTTTTAGTGTAAGAGAAGGTAACTTGAAAAACTATTTTCACATACGCTGTATTCTCTTCCACATTAGAAAATGTATTATTATTGATATTAAGTAGTTTTATATTGTCCTAATATTTATGCCAGATGGATTTATTGAAATTTAATCATCGAGGCAAATGTATATATAAAAGGTTTATATATCACTTGTTACAGAAGAGTCCTTTTTGGAGAATTTTTTGTTAAGAATGGATAGAAGTACAGTTTCGCTATTTTTGATATATTAAAGTCTTCTAACACTTCCCTGACCTGTGTGAGGCCCTCAAAACCACAAAAAAAGTCTTCTTGTGTTTCCACTTCTATCGCATTTGTCTTTGACAAGCCAATACTAGTAATGAAACTCTTAAACTTCATTCAGTGCTCAATTTATTTTCATGTTTCAAATTTATCTCGACTCTATATCCTAAATATGGAAGTAAGGCTATCTAAAAATCTAGTAAGTACATTAAAAAAACTTTCATTCATTTCCTCTACTTTGAGGAAAGAGATTATCTCTGGCCTCTTTCCTCTGGCTTTCCTCTTTGCCAGTGCAAGTTAAACAAAGTAGAAACTCCTAATCACTAAATGGTTCCTGAAACAAGTAGCAACGTGTTCTCCACCTTGCATAGCTTTTTTGTCTCTCTTCCTTTCCCTGCTTCTTTATATCTCTTTTACTTTATATTTCCATAGGCTGTCATAAGCTGACAGCCTAGAACGCTGAAAGAATTTTTTTAGTCTGTATGTTGAAAAAATATTACCATATTGTAAAAGAATTCATGTGGTCTCAGTTCCCTAAGTGGTAGTAATGTGTTTGATTGGTTGTTTTTGTCTCCTGTCTCTTCTTCTTCAAAGAGATGAAGATACCTGAAAACTTCTTTGGAAAACTAAATTTTATATTGCATCATATCCTTTTTATAAAAAGATGGTGATAGGTTTTATAATTTTTATAGAGTATAGTATTTTAGTTTAAGCATGGAGAAGCAATTCAACTGTACATTTAAGATAAATGGATATATATTTTTTAAAAACATTTGTAAAGTTTTCCAACTCTCTTCATCATTTTTTTTTTGTTTGGTTTGGTGTTTTATTTTGTTTTGTTTTTGAGACAGGGTCTCACTATGTAGTTTCAGGCTGGCCTTGAACTCACTAGCCCAGGCTGGCCTCAAACTCACAACGATCTTCCTGCTTCGGCCTCCCAAGTGCTGTGATTACATATGTGTGCCACCATACCCAGCTTCTTACCAGTGTTCTTAAGGGATGTGATCAGAACCAATGTCTTATCCTCTGCAGTTAACAAAATATTTACTGAGTATTTTACCTCACAAATATAGTTGTTCTAGAATCAGATTTATAATGATGTGGGTACTCAGTATTCTTAACAATTTCAGCTATAAATGTCATATCTAAATACTGTGTCATTCAGTAAATGGTTCCTTGTGAGGTTTTTTTGTTTTGTGACATTGGGGATTAAACCCAGACCCTTCACACTGAGCTACATCCCCAGCCCCATTTTTAGTTTTTATTTTGAGACAGGGTCTTACTGAGTTCCCCCAAGTGAGACTTAAACTTGCAGTTATTCTTTCTCCCCTTCCCATAGTGTCGGGATTACAGGTTTGTGTCACCACTTCCCAGCCATGGTTTCTGATGTGCCTCATCTGTTAAAACAAAGAAACTGCACTTAGTCTCTGCTTTCCTTTCAGGTTGAAAAAAAAATCAACAGAGCGTGTGAAAAGGCTCTTTGTAAACTGTAAAAGTGATTATAGTTTGGCCTCATTTTTAGATCAACAAGACAAACAATGCAATAGAAATACAAAGACAAAGTTGCTATGTTTTTTGTGGGGAGGGTAACCGCAATTGAACTCAGAACTTTTCACTTGCCAGACGGGTGCTGCACTGCTGAGCTATATCCCTGGCCAAGTTGCTATTTTTTTGAGCGAAGTCATTGGCTTCTTTGAGCCTTCATTTCCTAAACTGACAGATGAGGCCTGAGGGCTAAGTGGCTACTAAATGGGTTCCTTCATTTATTTTTGTATAGTTTTGGGTTTTAGTTTTTTACATTTATAACTTAAATAGTTTAAGATTAAAAAGCGTGCTGATTTTGGTAAAACAAATGCTTGTAAGTTCTATCGGCAAAGTTTTAGTGTGCGCCTGTGTTCTAGTCTAAGGATACAGCCCCACTGATGTGGCTCTCAATTCCAGATGAAAGCGAGACCTTCTAAAACTTCAGCTACTGGACTGTCTTTCCCTTACTTCACTTATATGTACAGGAGATGCTGAAGAGATCTTTCATTATTTCTCAAGTAATCCACTTTTTTCCCAGTATGTTTGCCACTGTGGATCTTATAGTAGGGAGATACTTTCATGTACAGTGTTCATTTACTTGCATTATTAAAATCTGCCTAGATAATCATGGTTATCTTTGTGTAGGGCAGCCAGAAAAATATTAAGTGAAGTTAGATCCTTATTCAGTTTCTTAGGAAACTACAGAATTTGTCTACATTTCAATTACCTTGAAAAAAGGGTAATAAAATATAGTAACCCCAAAGTGTAAAGTTATTGCCTATCAGAATCGAGTTCATCAATCATGTCTAAACCTAAAAAGTGAGTTGCTTCAAAGAAAAATAATTAAGTCCAAAAAAAAAACCCAAAAAAATACATGGTTTAGGGCCAGGGATATAGCTCAGTGGCACTGGTGCCTGTCTGGCTAGCACAAGCTCCTGAATTCAATTTCTGGTACCCCCAAAAAAGTATACGGTTTATTTCATGTGAAATTGAATACTTACAACTTAGATTTTTAAAAATGTTATTCCCGGGCTGGGGATATAGCTTAGCGGCATAAGCACCTGCCTGGCAAGCGCAAGGTCCTGAGTTCGATTCCCATACCCAAAAAATAAAAAATAAATAAAAATAAAAATAAACAAAAAGTTATTCCCTGAACTATTCATATCAATTATATCTCAATCTCTGAACACTCCATTCTTAGCTATTTGTCACTTTTAAAGAAAAGTTACAATTTTTATTTAAAAATACAGCAAAAATGACATAATTTCACATAAAACCCGATTGAAAAAAATCAAAAATAGTCTTAAATCATAATGAAATAGTGTGTTTCCTATATATGTGTGATTATGTATATGGGCAAATACATGTACATGTATAGAATGCTTAAACTCACCAACATAAAAAAATTCTGGGGCTGTAGCTTAGTGTAGAAAGGTTGTCTCACATACACAATGTGTTCAGTACACAGCACTGAAAAAATAATAATAAGCACAATAAAAGATGTTCCTTCATTATATGTAGGCTTGCATATATCAAAAAGTTATATAAATTACAAGTTAAAATAGATCCAAGAATCCTAGGGTTTGGGAAAAGTTTGATCTTTTAATCAGTCTGTACTAATCTGTGGACAATGTTCTTTCCAACAGGCATAAACATTTTTTTGGATGGCTATGTTCCAACAGAAAATTTGAGGTTCCGAGATGCGTCACTTGTTTTTAAAGTGGCTGAGACAGCAAATGAAGAAGAAGTTAAAAAGATGTGTATGTATAAATATCCAGGAATGAAGAAAAAAATGGGAGAGTTTGAGCTAGCAATTGTAGCTGGAGAGTTTACTGATTCTGAAATCATGGTGATGCTGGGGGAAAATGGTAAGTTTTTCTTATATTTTAACTTACTTACTGGAAAATAGATAGGACTCCTACATTCTTGAGTCTGTTACAGGGATTAAAGCTGAGTTTTGAATCCCTACATTTCATCATGTAGTTTTACATTTTTGTGCTATGTGTAATCTTCTCCGTCAAATTAATAGCTTTTCTTTTTAACCTTCACTGAAAATAAGACATTTTTTATCCAATGGGGATTTTTATGTATAATTTAATGAGTCAGTTACTAATCTTGCAAAATGATTAGGAAAGAAAGAATATGTTGATTATTTGAAACAATCTAATTAAAGGGGTTTTTTCATGTATACTGCTATTTGGAACTTTAAATTCAGTGTACTTTTATCTCTCTTTCTAAATAGTTATATCATCAATATTTTTAATACTGACTTGTCATTGTCAGTACACTTGTAAGATGAATTTGACTACTAAATATTTGGTGTTACTTTTATGATTTAAAAATGAACAATTTTTATTGTAATCTTACAGTTTAACAAAATAAGGGAAGAAAATTTTGGGGTGTTGTTTTGGTTTTGGTACCAGGATTCAAACTCAGGACCTTGCACTTACCAGGCAGGCGCTATACTGCTGAGCTATATCACAGCCCCTAGAAGAAAATTTTTATATAAGTATTGTTGCAATGTATCACTGTAGTCAGCAGAAATTTTCAAGTGGGTTCCAAAGTGAGCTGTTCAGTGAATGAACTTTAATGGTAGCTATCATAAAATACCCTGTGTTACTTTAACATGCTGTGTGCATTATATTTAGCTAAACAGGGTATTTTTAATACTGTTCCAAGATTTAAGCTTCATAGACCTACCATTCATTGAAGTAGTCATTGTAAGCTTGGACTTGTCTTTATTTTTCATAATAAGCTCAGACTGGTACTTGAGAGGTAAACCATGAAAGGTGTAAGTACTGTTCTATTTAACCTTCACACTTCTACAGTGTGAGTGTATATACTTAAAACAAATTTCTCAGTTAAAAACCTAACATTATGCTTTACTTGAAATGTGAAGCATCTTTCACATCAGTGTGTTGTGTATTCTTTTGCCAGGTACAGGTAAAACAACATTTATCAGAATGCTTGCTGGGAGACTTAAACCTGATGAAGGAGGTATGGCTCTAAATGTCAAGTCTTTATTCTGTTCACTGTAGTAAACTTTAAAGATCTGGGCAGTGTTTTGTATCTTACACACTTGTATTATTTTGTAGGAGAAGTGCCAGTTCTAAATGTCAGTTATAAGCCACAGAAAATCAGTCCCAAATCAACCGTGAGTTTTCTTTCATTTGGTTATTAAAGAAACTTACATATGCCCATAGCCTTTGTTTATGTTTGTTTGTGTGTTTGTTTATTGTGTAGTGTTGAGGCTTGAGACTCGGGGTTGTGCTACATCTGAACTACACCCCTGAACCTTTGTTTCTTTTGATACTGAGTCTTACTGAAGTGCACAGATTAGCTTCAGAGTCGCTGTCATCTTGCTTTAGCCTCCTGAATAACTGGATTATGGTAGACGTGCACAATGCCATCTTGCCAGACTTTAGTCTTTCACTGTATTTTAAGGTCTGAGGGTGTGGCTAGTAGTAACACATATGCTTAGCATGCCCAAAGCCCTGGGTTCAGTCCCCAACACCAAAAAATAGTGTTTTACTATATGTATTAAGTTCCCTTCTAAGATAGATTCTGTACAGTTTTACTTGAAGTGGCGAATGAATGTATTAAGACTATAGTCTTTGATTCATTTCCACTACTAGGAAAGTACTTTTAAAATTTGTTGTATTTTTCCAGAATAAACCTTTAAAAGCCAAATGTATTTTGTCCTCCAAATCATACTATCAAGAAAGGGAAAAGGCCATCTACCCACAAGATGGCAGAAAACATTTGAACATCATGTATCTAACAAATGATCTGTGTCAAGACATATATAAAGAACTCTAAAAGCTCAATTTAAAAATGAGCAATTACCTTTCATCCGGAACCACCATCTTCCACTAATTTGCCAAAATGACAAACACAGGGAACGAGGAGGGGAACCCAGTGTATGTTCTCTAGGCCTTTTAGAAAACATGGAGTTGTTCCTTTGGCCACATATATGTGAATCTACAGAAAGGATGATATTGTAGACATCAAGGGAAGGCAAAGAGGAACACCACACAAATGTTAGCATGGCAAAACAAGAAGAGGCTACAATGTTACCCAGCATGCTGTTGGCATTGTTGTAAACAAGCAAGTTAAGGGCAAGAAACGTGCCAGGAGGATTAATGTGCGTATTGAGCACAGTAAACACTCAAAAGAGTCGAGATAGCTTCCTGAAACGTGTCAAGGGAAATGATCCGAAAAAGAAGGAAGTCAAAGAGAAAGGTACTTGGGTTCAACTGAAGCTCCAGCCTGCCCCGCCCAGAGAAGCACACTTTGTAAGAACCAGTGGGAAGGAGCCTGAGTGGTTGGAACCTATTCCTTATGAATTTATGGCATAAGCTGGCAATGGAGCTCTGCCATTCATCGCCTAGTTGCCGCTAGGTATTTTAGGCCCTACTTAAACATAAAAAAATCATCCTCTGTTGTAGGATGGTTTTCTTAATTGAACAGGTTTCTTAACCCCAGAAACAAATATTTGGAGCAGATTTTCATCCCACCCAGTTAATTGTGCCAGCTCTTTACTCTTGTGTTTTTCTTGCAGAAAGATATTGCTGCGGTATTGTGTAGGTGTATACCCAGATGGCCAAATATTTATGAAATATTTATATTGGCTTCAAGATCCTGTAAATCACAGGGGAAAAGATGTAGCAAAATAAGTGGGAGTCACCGCAATTAAATAAATGGAAGTCCATTTCAGTTTTAAATAAATTGTTTAAAGCACCAAAAAATAAATAAAAATTAAAATGAGAAATTATCTTTTGCCCCCCAAAGAACATTTTTCCAAAGAAGAAATACACATGCCTAATAAACATACGTAAAGATGCTTCACATCACTAGTTACTATGAAAATGTAAATCAAAAGCACCTCATATTCACTAGGGTGACTAAAATCCAGCAGATAGTAAAAGGTGTTGCTTATGATATAAAGAACTTGAAACCCATCATTGCTAGTGGAAATGTAAACTAAGCTAGTTTGAAGAATATTTTGACAGTTGCTCAATACAGAGTTACAAAACCCAGCAGTTTAAGCCAGGCATGATGCCACATGCTTATAATCTGAGCACTCTGTGAGGCTGAGGCAGGAGGGTTGCAAGTTGGACCGTTAGCAAGAACCTGTCTCAAAAAATTTTGAAAGGGTGGGGATATAGCTCAGTGCCAAGGCTCTGGGTTCAATCCCCAATGGTGAGGGAATGTGGTGATAATTCCACATATCTTGGCACCAAAACCTAGACAGATATTTATGGTAGCCAAAAAGTGGGAACACCCCAAAGGTCTCTCATCTGTTGAAAATCAATTAAAGTTAAGTTTTGACTTCTGCAGCTGTTGTAGTGAACTATTGTCTCTATTTTCAGTACTTTAGCACTTAATGTTATGCTTATATCATATGGTTTAACTTATAGTAAATGCAGTAATGCTTTTTATAATCTTAGCTTTTGAGTTCCCAAACCCATCCCTGTCCTGAGCTAATAAGCAAAAGACATCTTGGTATTCAACCGTAGAATAGCGGTGTTGCTTTTGTGTTGTCTCCTACTGATTTTCTAAGCTTACTCCTGCCTACTTAGACCTTCAAAATTATTTCTATTCTCAAAAGATTCTTTTCCTGAAACATTATTTGCTATTTTTAAATTTTAGAATTTCTGCCCCTTTACTTTCTGAGCATGATAGTTACTAAATTTTTAAAAATCTCAAAATATGCTGTAGATGATGATTAAACACTAAAAATAAAGAAGCCTTGCTCTGCAGGGTTTTTTTGCTCTGTTAAAATTTATAAGTGAAAGTTCTGTGCTGACATTTTACCATTTAACTACTCTTTTCCATTGAAACCAGGGAAGTGTTCGCCAGTTACTGCATGAAAAGATACGAGATGCTTACACTCATCCACAATTTGTGACTGATGTAATGAAGCCTTTGCAAATTGAAAACATCATTGATCAAGAGGTGCTCATAATAACATAATTATTTTCATTATTTTTTAAATTTTATTATTTTAGATGTTGAATATCTTATTTTACTAAACTTCTTCCATTAGGTACAGACATTATCTGGTGGTGAACTGCAGCGAGTAGCTTTAGCTCTGTGTTTGGGCAAACCTGCTGATGTCTATTTAATTGATGAACCATCTGCGTATTTG
Source organism: Chinchilla lanigera (assembly GCF_000276665.1). Lineage (NCBI taxonomy): Eukaryota > Metazoa > Chordata > Mammalia > Rodentia > Chinchillidae > Chinchilla > Chinchilla lanigera. The sequence goes on from NW_004955428.1 coordinate 1,053,606, forward strand.
GACTCTGAGCAAAGATTGATGGCTGCTCGGGTGGTGAAACGGTAAAAGTCTTACTCTCCTAACCATATTTTGATTATATGTACTGGCACGCTAGTGCTGTTAATATGGTGTTTGAGTGTTTGGTTATAGAAAGCCAGAAAGCGATGACAGATTTCCAAATCCTTCTATTTTAGCTTCATACTCCATGCAAAGAAGACAGCCTTTGTTGTAGAACATGACTTCATCATGGCCACCTATCTCGCTGATCGGGTCATCGTTTTTGATGGTGTTCCTTCTAAGAACACAGTTGCAAACAGGTAAAAATAATTATTTTTTAAAGTAATTATTTACTTGGTACTGGGGATTGAACCTACCAGAGCCTTCTCATCAAACTACATCCCTGCCCTTTTTTTTTAAGATGGGGTGGGTCTCTCCTAAGTTGCCCAGGCTGGGCTCAAATTTGAAATCCTCTTGCCTCAGTCTCCTAGAACGCTGGTATTACATACAAGTCTGTGCCACCATGCCCAATTAAATTACCTTTTTAAATGTTCAAAAGTTAGGAATGAGTTCTGACAATTAGAAAATTATTAATTCCCAGTAAGCTTATAAACTATAACACTTTGATTTTTTTTTTAAATGGAGTTGTATATCTTGTTTTATGACCCACAAGATTCTTGAATACTAGATAGAATAGTTTCAGGGTGTAGTATGGGATCGTGATTCAAGTGTTGAAGCATAAAGACCTGTGGGTCCCTTGCCTTTTCTTTCAGCTTAACTTTTGTTTCCTTCATTATTTAAATTTTCAAAACAGATTTTTTTTTTGGTAAATAATTTCATGGAAACTGTTGATTTTTTTAAAAGAAGATCCAATGATGTTACGTGATTTGTCCAACTTAACAGTGGTTAAAGTAAGCCTCAAATAATCTGATACAGATAGATACTGATACAGCAGAATTAAAATGAATTGTTTCACTCCTTCTTTTCTCACTTTTGCTGACTAGCTTATTTGGAAGCACTTGTAATATACAGAAGCCTCACATTCATATTAGTTTATCAGAAATTTATTACCCCTAAGAAATTACCAGTATTCAAACATTTTTTTACCCATACAGCAATTTCCTGTGGTTTCAACATAGTGTTTTCTGGTACTATAGGTGGAAGAATAGGATTGCTACTTGAATAATACTTCTCAGAATTTCATTTTCATTTCAAAATTTTTATATCAATTGTTGAGAATTACATCTTTCTTGAAGTTGGGGAAATTTCTTAGAACATAAAATTTATTTGTAATCATCTCTGTGTTTATAAAATGCTTAAAATAATGCGTTTCTATGTTGTGATCTGATTTAAGAACTAGTTTAAGTGAAAAGGATGATTAATGCCTAAAAGGAGTTACTACTGAAAACCACTATGAAGGACAAATTTTTTTTTAAATTTTCTCTTTGCTTGAAAATGCTAATTTGAGATTCTGTAAATCTTATAAATGATCTTTTGTTTTTCTGAAGTAGTGGTTAGGCGTATAGCTCAATGATAGATCACTTGCCTATCCCATGCAAGAAACTTCATTACAAGGCCCTAATACTACAGTGAATAAATAAATATTTAATCTTAAATGTTTAGCTTTATACATCAGAAACATAGGTTTAACTATGCTTATTTTGTATAAAAATATTTTAGCCATATATATAGTTGAGGCAAGGCCATTTTGAAACGTAAGATTTATCAGATGTTGTGATAATACCATTATACAGATGATGTATCATCCCAGAAAGTTATTATATTTAGGGGGCAAAATTTAATCGGATTGCCAGATGAGGTTGGGTACCCCTGTAATCCCAGCACTTGGGAGGCTGAGGCAAGAGGGTCACCATGAGTTCTAGGCCATCCTGGACTACATAATAAGTTGAAGGCTACATGGAACTACACACCAAGACCCTGTCTCCCACCAAAAACTGTTCTTTAACAAAGTAATTTTTTTCTCTCACCCTAGTCCTCAAACACTTTTGGCTGGCATGAACAAATTTTTGTCTCAGCTGGAAATTACATTCAGAAGAGATCCAAACAACTATAGACCACGAATAAATAAACTCAACTCAATTAAGGTATGTGGAAAAACAAGTTATGAATAGCTTTTACCAGTATAAACAAACAGCTGTAAGGTTGTTTCTTTCAAAACTCACTAGCATGTTTCACTGATTCTAACACCCATGTGTTTTTACATTTCTGTCCAAATGGCATAATGGTCTCGTAGAGAGCAGTGTGACAAAGCTGCTGTTGCTGCATGGGTGCAGTCAGAGCTCTTCTTTTCTCTCACGCTGTGCTCTTGTGCTACCTGAATTAATTGCCATTTGAATTGTCGTGAAGAATTACAGTGATGCACCATTGTAATGAAGTTTCTAAGAATATTTTAGCCAAGTTCTTTCGTTTTTCAATGCATGGTTTTTTTGTTTTTTTGTTTTTTGGTATGGGAAATTGAACTCAGGACCTTGCACTTGCTAGGCAGGCACTATTGCCACTAAGCTATATCCCCAGCTCCAATGCATGATTTTTTAAAAATTTGTATTTTATTAGTACATATTTGCAGTTTGTGCAATTTACAGTCATCTTAGGGAACAGTTACATGTGTATACTCAATGCATATTTTTAAAATCTTTTTCGGGGGTTTTGTTTTTTGTTTTATTGATGTAGGGTCTTGCTGTGTAGTTCAGGCTGGCCTTAGACTTACTGTGTATCTCAGGCTGGCCTCAGACTCATGGCAGTCCTCCTACCTCAGCCTCCTGTGTGCTGGGATTACATGCATGCGCCACTACACCGGGCTCCAAAATGCATATTTTAAAAGTCTAAAACAGACTCCTTCAATGACCATAAAATTCTAAACAATGGAGAAAGCAGGTTAGAAACACATGCATACTCCCCTCCCCAGTAGCATTTGTTCTCACAAAGTAGTCCTAACTTGGCTACATAAGCAGAATCATCTGTTCTTGAGCACCTACTTGGCATTACTTCCCAGCCAGGATAAAAACCTGACAAGTCCTGCCGTGAAAGGGAAAAGTCTACTTAATTGTGAAAGACATTTTTTTAGGAAAGAGGGCAAGAATATCTTCTGAAGTATAATGAATTGTTCATACTGTCTTTGTGTAGTGTGGACTTGTAATTTGGTCCCTGGTGCACCTGTTAATCATTTCTTCGCAGCAAGTGCCTTACTTACAACACTCGTGGATGCACATAAATCGCAAAAGTAGCTCACATGCCTGCTAAACATTGTCATAATTGTGCTCCTCTGTGCTCATGTGCAGTAGTACAGTGCTCAGTCATAGCCCAGGGTGTCCAGGAGCAGGAGGAAAAGCAGTGGTGATGTGGAGGGGACAGCTAGGAAGGGCAAAGCAGTATACATTGTATATCTGGGTTAGAGGTGTATAAGACTCAATCTGTCAGACTTACAAATGAATCCAACTTAATAAACATTCACCTGAAACAGCTGGTTCGTAAGTTGAGGGCTTCGTAAGTTGTATTCTCACTTTAGTCATAACTTAATCCTGATAAAGCAGCAGCTGTGCAGGTAGATAGATAGATTGTTACTGGCCACTTTTAAGTAGTTGTGGAAAAAACTACTTTTGTATGTATTTTGTATGATAGTTAATTCTTAGACTAATAGTGTCTTTTGGTCTCAGAGTTTAAAAACTGCACATGATGAAAAATGAAATTTGCTTTCCCAAAGATATTACTTCTATGTACATTGCAAGTTTTGTGTGTAAAGCATCTTCTATAAAGCAGCTTTGCTCTAGGGGTGAGGGGCAAAGAGTAATAATCTTTCTTTTGAAAGCTGGACCCAGGAATATCTAGAAGCAGATGGACAGTAGGTACAGAGGAGGTTGTAAACACTAAGTAATACCTTGAATGAAATTCTGCCTGTACATGTAGAATAATGTTGCTAATTTTTGTTGCTTTTTGCTTTATTTTTTAGGATGTAGAACAAAAGAAGAGTGGTAACTACTTTTTCTTGGATGATTAGACTGATTCTGAGAATTATTGATAAGCCATTTTATTAAAAGAAACATTTACTGGGATTTCTGTCATATAAAACTCTAATCAGGTTTTATGGCCCCATATACTCTGGAGCTTGAGGATGATTTTCTTAAAGTAACATCAGAAGTCAGCTGTGTTATAAAATTTTAGTTTGAACACAGAAAATTGCACTTTTCTGTTCTTAAAAAGGTCCCTTTTGTGCATAACATTCTAAAATGACATTTCATACTAAACAAATTACCTCCAAGTTTTCATGACATATGGGAAGATTTTCAGTAGGTGTATTATATTCGTGTATCAAATGCTGACCAGTGTAGCCCCATTTTTAAAATCTTGAAAAAGATTCATATACTTAACCTGGTTTGCCAAGAATGCCAGTATAATGAAACTGCCCTATTTTAAAAGCTGTGGTAGTCGAAGACTACACTGATAAGATTTGATAAATAAAGATCAGATTATATTTATTTGTTTTCAGTCTTTGCACTGAAATTTTCAGTGTATGATTTCCAGGGATGATTGTCTACCATAAACACCACTGTAGGAAAAGGGTGTTTATTACCAGCTTACACATCATTTTTAATGTTTTTGGTGCTTTTGAACATCATCAAGACTCATTTCAGTGCCCCCTCAATACAAAAAAACCTTCCTCGAAGGATTTTCAGTTTTTGCATTCTGTAAGTCTGTATTCTGTAATTATCTCAAAGCAATGTCGTTTTTTAAACATACATTTATATAATCACTGATGAAGATTTAAGACAAAGCATTTCTAGAGAATGTTTACTTCCCTTATAACTATAGACTCAAAATCTTTAGATCTGGTGCCTGAAAATCTATGTATTTTTAAAAGTAGATTTTTCTGTGGGCAGCCAAGGATGATAAACCACTTCCCCGTGGCAACATAAATGCAAGAGATAGCAATACAGAGTATCCCTTGGTACCAAATGTATTCGTTTCTAAGTCTGGATGTAAAAGACATTATCTAAACCTTATTAATGCACTGAACTGGAATTAACTTATGAGTGCAGAAGTGGGTTTACTATGAACTATTGGCGCATATAAAGCAGAAAAATTGAAAATTATTTGTCAGGACTTTTAGAGCTCATTGAAATGATAGCAGCCTTGATTAATTGCAAACAATGGATAGAAAGTTTGGTTAAAGTGGACCCCATTAGGCTTTCTAAAAGTACATTTTTGTGTGGAATCTATAAGGACATTTCTGTTGTGAAAAATTTAAATATGCAAAAATATGGAATAAAAAAGATCTCCCTTTATTACCCTCCCAGGGGTTACCAGTGTTTGAGTTTATTCTTTCATGCTTTTTTTCCTATGCAGTTAACCTGAGTGTGAATATGTAAAGGGTTTTGTACATAAATAGGATTACACCAAAGTAGTTTCTGTTTTTAAAGCTAGTTTAAAAGTGTGATTATTTCAAATGTTTAATGAAATGAGACATGCTATTTTTATTCCTTATTCTGTCACTTAAAAACCAACATAATAAAAGCACCGTTCTTTTTACTTCTTGCTGATGACAGAATATGTATTATATTTGTATGCAAATGAAATGTAAAACTAGGGATTAAAATGTTGAAATTTTACAGAGCAATAGAGGCCTACAGTTGCTAACACAAGTCTCTATAAAACTAGTATCACCATTGCCAATTAAATATACTATTGATGCAAACGTTGGCTATTAAAAGCAATGAAATTGTTCAATAGATCTCATTGGAAAAAGTCTCTTAAGACACTTTAAAAAAACAGGTCCTACACCGTTAGTATAATATAATGTACGTGTATGAGAATATACAAAATGTTAAAGTCCATGAAGGTGGATCATCATGAAGTTTAAGGTTTTCCGAGAAGTCAGCTTGGTTAAAAGGAATCATATGTATCTTTTGAAGTTTATATTTTGCATGTATGGACTATTCATAAGTCATTATCACTGAAGAGATAATCTATGTTTATGTAATAGCCATCTTAACAAAAGTGTTGTATTGATGCTACAACTATTTTCAGTTTAAACTAATTTTAGGCCATAAACATTTTGAAAGACCAGTCCTCTGTCTTGCTTATCAGAATATAACACTGTATCTGGCTTGTAGTGGGCTTGCGCTAGTGAATCTACTTGCCACACAGAAAACAGGAATACTATGCAAACTATTTGTATAATTTCATTGATGTTCATCAACAGGTTTAGATTGAGTGGCATATTGTAAGCCTGTGCAGTTCAAAAGAGAAAGTAATCATTCTGAGCTGGAGTCACAAAGAGGTACATGAAGAGCTCCCAGGAAAGTAATAGTACCTATCTCACTGAGTTATAAACATACATGACATAACCATGTAAAGCTGAATACGTGTTAAGTCGGCAGAAAAGAGCATGGGCATTTTAAGACATAACTGGAAAGAGATGAATAGAGGCAGATTGGGAGAGCTTTTCTAATTTAAGGATTTAGGTTTTTATAGGCTGTAGAGGTAGAAAATGAGACAAGGCAAGGCCAGTTAAGCACCTTAGAATTATTCAGAATAGTAATTTTTTAGGAGCTTATTTTATTCGATTTTTTTCATCCTTGAAACATTGTTTATTCTTGTGAAACTAAACTTGCTGTGTACTGTCTCCCAACTATTGCTCTCCATGAACTGTTTTATTGCTTTGTCAACTGATCAGTGAGGCTATTACCTGAAAATTGCAAGATTTATTGTGGCAGCCGGGCGTGGTGGCGCACGCCTGTAATCCCGGAACTCAGGAGGCAGAGGCAGGTGGGTCGTTGGCAAGTTCAAGACCGGCCTGGGCTACAAAGTGAGCTCAAGGCCAGCCTGAACTACACAGCGAGACCCTGTCTCAAAAAGACCAAAAGAAAAAAATTTATTTTGGCAAGTATTTATGTTTATTCCCAATCACGTAATTATCACTACCTTCTCTCTCATCACTTAGGGTAGACAGTGTGTATCCAGGTCATTAGTCTTTTAACTGGTCTGAAACAACTGTGACAAGTCCTCGCAATTTCCTAGTCTCTCGCAATTAAGAGGCCGACCATCTGACCCAGTTCTGGCCAATACATGGGAGGCAAAATTTTCGGGGTATTTGTGGAACTCACTAAAAAATACGTATCTAGTACTTCTTGTGGATGAGTAAGGCAAGAATTTTGTGTCACAGAGTACCATGTATAAGGAAAGTGCTAAGAAAGCACCAAGGATGCTAGTGTCGCCACCAAACTGCACAGCTGCCAGCAACCTCTTCCCTTCACACTTCTCATGGAAGGGAAATAGATGTTTGTTCAATTAGTTGTCCATTGCTTACCACCAGGTAATCTTAACTCCCTGGCTGAGAGATGTCTACCCAAGGGCTTATTTTCCTTCTGTCAGGTGACTCAAATGTCAGTGTGGAAGCACTTTTCTTTTTTTCTAAAGTTTGCAGATTCTTAGCCTTCAAACCTAAAGAATGGAACATTCTGGGTTTTCTTTTCCCCTTTAAGAAGCTGGAACTTGGGATGAAGTTATAGCTCAATGGTAAGTGCACTTTCTTGGCATGTGCAAAGCACATGATCACAGTAACAAAAATCATCCTGATCCTTTACCAAGTAAGGCTTTTCTGTGGAAATTTTTACTATTAATTTACCTTTTCATGGGAGTGATCCTGGTTAATGCAAATGTGTTGTTTCAGCTCCCAACCTTGTATATGTGCCTACTTCTACACCTCCCCTGTCCACACAGTTCGTGGGGCATGAAAGTGACAGCTGTCCAGTTCTTTCCAGGGACCACACAGCCTTAAAGCATGTCTGCACTTCTGGTCTCTATATTTACATAAAGTACCTTTTAGAATCATAAAGGATTAAATGCTTTTATCAACTTCCAATTTAGATGCAACAAATAATTAGTAAGTTTTCTACTTCATCTGAAAGTAGTTGGTCCAAAGCCAAAGGTCTCATAAAAGAAAACTTTTTGTTGGCTAAGATCAGTGAATTGCCTGCCAGTCCATTTAAGTAGAATATTCAAAGGCACAGGAAGCTGTAAGAACCACGCTCTGGCATTTCTATCCTTAATGGGTTTTTTTCTGAATGTGAAAGGTATAATCAGAGGACTAATATGTATTTGAAGTGGGTTTACTGAAGCCCCTATTTCTCCAGTAAACTCATCCTAGCATCTATCTAAAAAGCTCTAACATGCTCATACAATGCCTGTAGCTAGCCCTTGAACTCCGCTAAAACCAGTGACTTTCAAGTGCTTATAAATTCAGGGTGTCTGTGAAGGAAAGCTGTTTACTTTTTTCAATTTTTACATTGTCTTTCAATGAAAGCTTAAAGTTAATTTAAGTGAAAGGCAGGCCCTTCTAATTAGTTTCCCTTTTTTTTTTTTTTTGGTACTGAGAATCTTAACTCATGACCTCGCAACTTGCCAGGCAGGTGCTGTGTCACTGAACTATATCCACGCTGGCCCTTCTAATTAGAATTCAGAGAAACCTTCTACCGGACACAGTCTGAAGACCACTGACGACGACTACTGTCTCCTCCCCTTTTATCACATCCACTTCTGCAGTAACCAAGTGCAAAAGATCCAAGGAGCTAAACGTCTTGCTTCCCATCTAGCTTCTGTGCTAACCATATGTAAACACGTGGCACTTAGCTATAAAAGATGTTTGTCCTTTTCCTTCCCTCCCTCCCAGATTTTTCATCCAAATCCTTTCAGTCTGAAAATACTCCCAACTTTGCACTAAGTAAGCTTTGTTCCAAGTGCTACTTTTTCAGGAAGCCAGCTTTTCTTGAGAAAGCCCACATTTTAGATATGTTAAACAAGTACTGGCAGTCTTCTTAAGTGACTTGATTTAATGAAGAAATGAGACTTAAGAGCTGGGCACAGGGAGGATTCCTGTAATCCTGTCATTTAGAAGGCTGAGGCAGAAGGATCACAAGTTCAAGTCCACCCTGTGATACATAGAAAGACCTTGTCAATAAGAAATTTTGGGGGACTAGGCGTGTGCCTCAGTGATAAGAGCCTGGCAAGCATGTGTGAGGCCCCAGGGCTCACTATCACCACACACAAAAATGACTTTCAAATGTTTAATGTATCTGATAGCTTTGCTTTGAACACTTTAGATTTGTTTCTTTAGAAAGGACACACACTGCAAAAAGGTAAAAAGACCATTAATCTATAAATTCTTAGGTATTCTCCCGCATTCTCACTTGATTTATTGAAAAAACAAGAGAGAGCTCTAGCCATATAACTAGAAAATAACCAACCTATAGGGTAAAAATCCCATATGGTTTTTAGTTGTACATTAGAATTATCTTCTGGCCTGAAAGATGTAACGGAAACTGTCTCAAAAAATCTAGTATCTCTGAAAATGTAAGTGCTTATTACTAGGTTACTCTCAGAACCAAAGAGCCACAGCCGAATCAAGAGACAAAATTTAATATATGCACACGGTTTTATATATAATGCAGCATCACACCATGTAGGGCATTTACTCATTTTATACATTCAGATGTTTGAAACACTTCTTAAGGCTACAAAACAGAACATAGAAAAATAAACAGGAATATATTCAACACTTAAAAAAGTGATATGATAAAGAATATAAAGTACTATTTTCCTTTCAACACTTCAAAAGATATGTATTTATACTTTTTTTTTACAAGTAACATCACAGATGATCACATCTTCACATGCGTAAGTATTATCTGTACTCAGTGTAAGGCTATTATCATTTCTCATACATAAATTTTTCTAGCTCTGTAACAATGCAATTTTTAATCCATTCAAGTAAATTCAACCCCAAAGTTGCTGCTTCCCAGCATTAAGACATGCACCCACCCCTCTTGTAAGATTTTCTAAAACTTGTGTCTCGGGGGGGGAAAAAATATCTTTAAAAAAAAATCTCTACTAGTGGGAGAGTAAATGGCGACACTAGTAGCAAAGCCTTAGTTCTTTGATGTTGACACACTGGAAGTGAATCATTTTTAAGATTTTAAAACAAAAACAATAGCATTTAGACAAAATAGGGAGCAAAATACAGTAAACAGAAATAGTGTAGCCAAATACGTATTCTCTTCAGCTACACAAGAATGGACTTTGCTTAGTAGTACCCATAAGTGAAAAGAGAAAAAGTCTACCTAAAACTGAAGGTAAAATAAATGAGGCAAAAATAAATATTGCTAGTTTCTAGGATGGCTGAGTATTTTCTAAACCAGAAAATGGTTAGAAAGGAACTTTATTGCACCAAGTCAATCATAAGCAAGTTTGCAGTTCACAGGCATTTTTAGTTCACCCTTGAGTCACAAAGAAACAACAAGCTGCAAGAGTAAGAGTTGTATCAAATAAGCATCTCAGCACTGCGGTTTGGGAAAACCTCCTGTCTGATGGAGACAGAGTCTGAGCTTAGGTCTGCTGTGAAAATGGCCTTGTGGGTTACTGGGAAACAACATGAGGACTACACAGCTGTTAGTATCCTGCTGCAAAGAAGCACACAGGGCAAACATTGAAAATGTATGTGACAGAAAACAAACTTGAAGAGACATACACACAATACTAAAGAATGGGGCTGGACTCAAGCTCGGCAAAAGCACCTAACTAAAAAGCAACAGGTGAGCTTTGGTCAATCTAAGCATTTGTTCTTGAAAATGTGTCTGATCATACTAAAGTTTCATAATTTCTAAATCAAAATACAAATGATTCTTAGTTCTGTTTCTTATATAGAAATACATCTCACAACATACAATATGACAGTTAATATGAAAGAGGACAAAAGCTTGCTTGGCCCTAGTTTCGACCTCAGCATAAGGCAAAATCCCCTAGACTGACTAACCCAGTTAAAAACAAACCTAAAGGAAAAAAAGTGACCTTCACACAAAGACTAACAGTTTTAAAACTCTGAGTTCTTTTATTCCAGAGGTCACTAAGAAAAGTACCATCTGCTAAATTTCTCTTTCAGCACTGTTTCCATCATGTCCTGGAGGTGAGGCAGGGGGAACAGGAAGCAAATCAGTGTTTCCCTCAGGAGCTATAGAGTATTGTGTTGCTTAATTGAGGTAAGAGAATGACAGTGAAGAACAGTATCAACAGTATCCTTTCCTAACCAAATTCAAACACTGCTAGAAACAGATCAAACCCCGGTCAATAAAACCAACACTGGAAACCACAATTTCTTTTGGACTCCTGAGATGAAACTTATATTGAACTTTAAATCTGGTATTTATATCAGAATGTGATTTTCATAATAAAATTATCAGGTAAGCTAATCCTACACTGAAAAACAAAAGCATGGGCTGAAAGTAAAGGATGCTCTTAACTTCTCATTCAATAATTCAGCCACTGACACTAAGAAAAAACTGGCATAAACAGTACCTTCAACAACTCTTCTACCTAAGGTGATGACAAATTCCATCCAACAGGTTCTCCCAAGAATTCTCTTTTCCACATAACCATCCCAATCTTTACAAATTTTTTCCTAGCTAGCACCATCATAATAAAATGTAATCTTTCAAAAGTGCTCTCTAAAATCCTATGTTATAAAATATCTAAATGCTAATCACTACTCAAATCAGCAGTTACACAGACATTAGGTAATTAAAACAGCACAGAGGTAAATAACCGTTATTACAGTACAGTGGGGATTCACTGAGCCTAGCTGACATCCAAACATTCCTATAGGTTATCAGAGAACCCAGAAAACTCATCTGCTTCAGCTTGTCAAATTCAAGTGAATTGTATTTAAAGTAATTTGCCTTAAAAAAAAAAAGCTACCACACATCTGTTTTTGGCTACGTACATTACACAGGGCATGCAAAGCAAAACCACTACATTATTTGCATAGCACTCAAACTTCCTGATCAGAAGGTAATCTCAACATAAAGAACAGATTTTCACATTGGTATGTACAAATAAACACAAGCTACAGTTATTTTTACAAAGTAACACAGATACACAAATACTGTGTTATCAAGAGTCCAATCTCCAAATAAGAGTGCAACATGCAAAGGGAACCTCTAGTGAATACTGCAAAGTCAAAGGAAAGAAGATCAGACTTACACCCCTAAGAATAACAAGCTATAAAATGCAAAAACCATCTTCTAGCAGCATCCTCTAGAAACAAACGAAGTCACAATCATCTCGTTTTTGTACAATAATTCCAGCATGACAACCTGAACCATGCAAATGTAAAGTGATACACATAACCAACGGTGCAAGAAAAACAAAGCAGTTACTCTATAGAAACCTATCAAGCTAAAAAGTTTTAACATCTCTTCTCACAAAATATTTAGAATCTGTCAGTGCATTAGTGTTAAAGTGGCATTAAAAAACTTCTGCAGTTTTAACAGATGCAGAGTATTTTCAAAATGCATAGCATCTATATTTCTTTCGAGTAGGCACCATGATATTTACACCAGTGCTAAGAATTCTGGGTGGAAACAGCCATTTCACTGGATTTCCTACTATTTCTTAAACATCTGTTCTTGTATGCAACCTTAAGGTCAACAAATACTCACCAAAATTCAAAAATATACCCTATGAATATTAAAAGAACTATATACAACATTTCTAAGACACAGGTTAATAGGCTGCCTTATGTGTAATATTAAAGAGAAGACATTATTCAAGTCTGACAGATATTGAGATGAAAGGCCTTTGGGTTGGAAGCATTTTAAAAGACAACAGTGTTTTAGGCTGAGAATTGTTTGAGCCCAGTTTATGACTAAGGCATTGCATAATAAAATATACATTTCTATTTGGTGCAATGTTATGTTTTGGGATCTATACTGTGTCAAATGGTATATTTTGTCACTTTAGTAAACACTATAAAGCACACATGTCCAACATTTGAAAATCAAACTTATACGAGGAAAAAAAACAAACACTAAATCTATAATGATTTATATTAAGCTGTTTATAAAAAATACTTTAACAAACTTAACTTGTACTTTTTATGGGGGCAGTCACCTGACAGAGAAATCAAACATTTTGAATGAAGAAAAATGGCAATACCAGAAATTCACTTGCCCCTTAAACTCATGTCCAAAATCCCATCCACAATGCGAATGAGGGTTAAAGCGGAAGGGAGGATAGTTCCAATTTGGGTTTTTATTTTAAGGTATTTTTTAAAGCCTTTAAAAATACTCCACCTAATAAAGGGCTTCTGCTTTAAAATAGCCAAGCAATAAGCATCAAGTGTGTTGTCCCCTGTGGCCATCTCCCATTCCTGATCTCCTCCTATCTCCTCTATAGGGCCGTCCTCTGACATTTCGATGGTACTGATAACCTTCCTCTCGGTTTCGGCTTGGCTGCCCTTTCCAGGACTCCTCACCTCTCATATGTTGATATCCACCCCTACCAGTATAGCCCCAATCACTTTTGTACTTCCTGCCTCCGTAAGTTTGATTATAGAACTGCTTGGATCTGCCACTTCTCAGAATATCAGACACTTCATTTTCATCTTCTGAACTCTCTTCTTTTGGTCTTTGCATTCTGCTATCCACAGAGTTGGCCCCAGGGCTGACCACATCAGCAGCAATCTTAGGATCTTTTGCTTTCTCTGGTTTTTCTTTCAGACTTTGAATGGTCCTCCTCGGCTCAAGTTCAACAGACACGGTTTCTCTTTCTCTGTTTAGAATCTGTGTGGAAAGATGAGCTTTTCCTTCTGCTCCAAGAGGGGCAGAAGCAAGCACAAGATCTGCCTTTCGTGTTTGTGATGACTGTTCCGCACGGCCTTCCGTCTTGCTGCTCGCACTTGCTTCAGGGACAGAATGTGCACCTTCACTCCTAGATTCTGAAAACTCATCTACTGTTGTGACTGGAGCACATTCTTTAGACAGATCCAGATTTTCTAAGGGCAGATCCAATTCACCTTTCTCTTCAGAGGGCAGGACAATATTCTGCCTCATTACAGGATTTTCTATAAATCCCTGAAAAGGATACCCATACCAAACATGAGGAAAAAAGGGGGGTGCAATAGGAACTGGGCCTAAGAATGGATTAGGTCCAAAGGACGGCTGTGGATACATGTTCTTGCCACTTAATGACTCGTCATATTCAGGATGAAGAAGCTGTCCAGGGTTTTCAGATTCAAGATCAGCCTGGTAAGACAACTGTCCATGACTTTCAGACACCTGAGATGGAGGGATAACCAGAGGTGAAGAAAACGTTGGCGGGCCAATTTCTCCCTGTGACATTTGACCATTAACACTGGTCTCAGTCTGCATAGGAAAGTGTGCATCAGTACAGGTACAGTCACTTTCATTCTGAGCTGAAGCAGCTTCTTGGAACCAAGGATTATGAGGATACACGGGGACAGGGACCTTTGGGTACATCCTGCAGGCTGCCAGGTAGGCCTGGTGCAAAGGGTACAGGTAAGAATGTGGAGCCCACATCGGACAACTATATGCCTGAAACAGATACAAAACAGTCAAATAAACAAAAAGGGAAAATGATATAAATGTTAGTGCATATTTATAACTAGTACTACGCTCAAGTTTCCCATGCATGTAAAGAAAATATAATTTATTATCCAAATACTAGGCTATTGTGATACCCAACATGAAAAGCAATTAGAAAATCAAATTGCTAGTTTAAGATTACATTCCTTGTTCTTGTCCTGAAACCTATCCCAAGGTCTAAGCAGGGGCTCAGAGGAAACATGATCTCAATCACTGGCAGTTTGACTAGACCTACATTCACATTCTAGCTCTTCCATTCACTCACTCACTCATTGTATAACACCCTCCCCCCACCCCCCGAGCAAATTAACTTGCTGGGATCTACTGCACTAAGAAAATGCTGGTAGAAGAGATGATCTCCAATGACAGGACTCAACAATTCTAGGACCCCTCAGACCCTTCTTTAACTACAAGGATTAAATTTACAACTCTAATCGAAGAAGGGTAATGTTGAGAATGAAATACTCGACATTCTTCCACTATAAGGTTTCAGCTACAAACTAAAATACAACCAGCCAACAGGATAATTAACCAATTAGATAAGGCCAACATTAACTAAGTAACACGGCCTCATGAAACTCGACACTAGACCAGCAAGGAACTCTATTTCTTTCTGAAGTACATACAGCTCAAGGAGATTAATTCAAGACAAAAGTCAGCCTAGCACTGACAGAGACTGATTCTCTAAGAAAAGTTATTTTTAGGTTGTTCACTTCCCAGAGGACCACTCTGCTGTGCTAATGAATAACCCTCTACCTTACACAGTAATACATATTTTCAACTGCTATTTACTTTGATCCTTTCACAGCTGAGACAGGTGAAAGAACACTGATCCCACTCCATAAATAAATAAAGCTAAACTCAGAGATACTGAAAGGTTTGCCCAAGACTATACAGTGAAAAAATGTCAAAGCAGAATGTCAAACCCAGATAGTTCATCTAATTCCCCACTGAGAACATTTCCATAATGTTGCCCCAGGAACATAGTTCCTCAATGTGGTCCTCCAAGGTTAAACCCTTACCAAGAGGAAAGGCAAACAAAAACTGGAGCTCCTACTATCCCCCGCAAAACATACTGTTCTGTACTGAAAATGCTGGTTCTTAAAATGGTGAAATTTAGTGACACTTGGAGTACTGCTAGAATAGTTAACATAATTTAAACAGTAATAATTTATAGAGTATTAATAAAATGATACCACGTAAATACCTTCACACCGAGATTGAAGAAGAATCGAAGAATGTTCTTATCTGAAAAAGAGAATAATCACTCAACAAAACTGTACATTCAACAAAGGTTTTTCTTCATTATTCTAATCAATACAATTTTAAAGATAATTTTACCTGCTAAAACTGTTTTCTTTAACCTATGATATAAAACATAAAACTGTAATATAACCAAAAATGAGGCTGATATTAGGGTAATACCAGATTCAATATGCTTCCTTCTATATTAATGTCTAAAACCCAAAATGGTTTGAGATTTTTATCTGATTAAAGATTAATCTGGTTGAAAGATACTCAAAAGCTTTTTGTTCTTTCTTTTTCAACTTTTCTGTGGGGTTTTGAAAACTATGAAATAAAGACACTGGTGAAAATGGTAATACTTCCCTTAAAGCTCACTGACAACATGATTAGTAGGACAGTGTAGCCCAGGTATCCATTTGCCATCAGCCAGTTACCCATGGATCAAACATCAAACCTCTTCATAAACAAATTATTTATATGAAACCAGGCAAACAGTATATAGGTAGCCGTTGTACTATTTCTTTCAGTGACACTAACAAGAAATTTTGCAAACTACAAAATGGACAATTAAAGAGTACAAATTCCTTGAAATAAAGGGGGCCAGTAAATTTAAAAACGATTTAAACAAAAAACCATACAAATATTGCCTAGCACTCTAGTAAAAGCTATTATAGATATATCCAGTCCAAAATGTTTTCCTTTTTTTAATGTGGTGACAAGGTTTGAACTCACAGTACTATGTATGCTACGCAAATGCTCTACCTCTGAGCCATGCCATGACTCCTTCGTAATTTTTTAATGGATAAAGTAACATGAGTAGTTCCCCAAACTAGAATCCTGTTGAGAAAACTTCGTAATGTTCAGGTAGCTGATTAATGAAAATTATTAGTATCTTACTTCAAAATGGTTTCAAGGCTGTTAATTAAAAAATTACATGGGAGACAGCCATCATTAAACTCAAAAAAAGGTTTGCTAATAAAACCAAGATGAAGCCAGGCGTGGTGGCACACACCTGTAATCCTAGCACTCAGGAGGCTGAGATAGGATTGCTGGGAGTTCAAGGCCAGCCTGGGTTACATAGTGAGCTCAAGGCCAGTCTGAATTACACAGCAAGACCCTGTCTCAAAAAAATAAAATAAAATTATATTAAATTAAAAACAGAATAAAAGAAAAACAAAAACAAGCTGAGACAGAAGTGAAGGACCAACAGCCAAACTGTGGTGTATTTCCCAAAGCCTGAGACCAGACCTCTAACTGCAACTTGTTATCTTCATTTCTTATCATGTTCCCACTGGCGGTACATGTATGACTAGACAGTCCTATTGGCTGGTGCAAGCCACCCAATGGGAAAGTCATGCATATACAGCTCCATCGTGAATGAGTTAAATGTATTTGTACCTTGATAAAGGAAAGCAACTTGAAAGGTCTCACCTTTAGGCAGGTCCTCCCCAGTCTGACACAGTGAATAAGGTGGTGCAATGGCTCGATCTCCCTTTTCGTTATAAGGAAACCCAGGGTAGAGTGGGTCTTGGTAAAGGCTCAACGTCTGAGGCAAAGGCATCAAGGGCTGGTTAACTGCCTGTATTGACACAGGAACTGGAGAGGATGTTAAATGAGCTTGGGACACAGCAGAGTCAGGTCCAGTGGTCAGCGTCTGTGTCACTGACAAAACAGGAATTTGAGCAGGGACACCTGCAAAAGAGAAGTAAAGGGAATCAAAATCTACAAAAAGGTAAAAATAAATTTTCCTACAGAAATGTAACTTTACATTACAGTGCTGTACAATGATACAGTTGGTTAAATAGCATGTAATTAAACATCTCAAAAAGTAACTTTAACAGTAACCCAAGGCCTTCCCAAGATACAGAATAAGCCCAGAAAACAAGTCTAGAATCGGTGTCTTCTAAGTGCAGCTCTCACAAACGTGTAAGACATGGGGCCTACAAAGGTGTCCAGCTGGGAGTCATCAATGGCTGGCCCATAGTGAAAGCATCCACAGCAAACAGTAGAGACAACCAGGTCAAACACTGTGTGCCTAGGACTGTGAGAGCACACTTCAATGAACACCACCAAAATAAACATAGCAGCCCATGCTGGATACAAAGGCAAGCAGAGAATCACAAAGCTGTGAGGCTCCACACACTTAACCCTGTTCCACAGACAAGCTCTTACTCAAGAATCTGATGTCTAGCCAGGTGTGGTGGTGCACACCTGTAGACCCAGCACTCAGGAGGCTGAGGCAGGAGGACTGCGATGAGTTCGAGGCCAGCCTGGGCTACATAGAGTTCAAGGCTAGCCTGAACTACATAGCGAGACCCTGTCTCAAAAAAATAGAAACAAAAACACACACAAAAAGAATTAAGTATGACTTGAAGGGCATTTGCTGGTTGGTCAGTTGGTTGGTGGACAGGTAGGTGGATGGGTAGGCAGGAGTTTGTAAACACTAACCTGTTGGTCCAAAAGTTGTAGGTTCACTTGGCCAAGCTGGCACAGTGGCTGGTAAAGAAGGCACCGCAGGCGTTAGATGTACCTCTGGAGAAACTATAAGGGGAGCTGGATTCGACAGAGACACACCTGCTGGGTTCTTCAGGAATGGAGGGTAAAAAAGACAACAGGACATTTTGTTGAGACACTAATTTTAATCACCATATGTACCCTGAGTTGTCTGTCTTTTATAGCACTGAAGTATAAATGGTCCTTCTGGTCTTAGAATGAAAGAAAACAGTAGCTAAAAACAATATGCAACTACACCTGGACATGGTGATACAGGCCTGTAATTCCAGCTGAGGGAGAAGGACTGATGATATTATTTCTTTTAAACATATATTAAGTAATTGTTAATGATACAGGTAACTCTTCTAAAATATCTTAAAGTAGAATTCAGTTTCCTTTAAAAAGTCTAATATTCAAGCCAATCCATCATACAATGGTAACATAAGACACCAAAAATAATGCAAAAAAAATAAACTTACTCAAAACTAATTCAAAAGAACGGTTAGAAAATGGTCATAAAATAACATTCTATAAACACTGGTAACACTCCAGACTAGCCAATATCAAAATAAATTACAGAAAGCCTAGTGTGGTGGTATACAACTATAATCCCAGAACTTAGGAGACTGAGGCAAGAGGACTGAGAGTTTGAGGCCAGCCTGGATTAAGCAACAAGACCATGTCTTAAAAGACAAAAACTAATAAGTTATAGAAGAATTATATCTGCACTCAAATTATGATGTTAGAATAAATTTTTCTATTCCCCATATAAATATCTTCTGTTTGTAAAATTACAGGAAACTCAGAGACTGAGACACTCAATGTCAACATCATGACTTACCTGTTCTGCAGGAGATGGGCACTCCAATTTCTTTGACTTTGATGGTGATGAAACTCTTGCACACTTATCATCATTAATGTTCTTTGGAAACCAAAGAAAAAAGAAACACAAAAAGAGGCAATTTTGTATTCTAAAGATCTATATTCTAGGATAATTGTGGTTGCCTTTGTACTTCTCCCCACCTCCACCTGACAGAACCCGCTCACAGCAAAAATATTTTCCAGTTATACCTGGTCTTCAACAAGTAATAACATATTAAGTATTAACATCTTAACGTATTAAGTACTAACATCTTTATTGTATCAAAATAGTGGGCAGTTAGCATTTTGGGAGTGGCTTCAAACAGCAGTCTTCTCCCTTATAAGTATCAATCTACTACTAGTATAGGGAATGAAAGCTACTTTGGCAGTTAAGACATGTGAAGTACCTTTAATAGATGACTGTAATTTGGGAGCAACTTCCCCTCAAATTCAACCATCTTTTTCATGTTTTTCAACTTCACTAATGAAGTTATATAAAATGTTAAATTAAAATCAAATTGAGCATGGTGCCACATCCCTGTAATACCCGCTACTCAGGAGGCTGAAGAAGGAAGACTGTACATCTGAAGCCAGCTGAGGCAACTAAGCAAGTCCCTGTTTCTAAAAGAAATGTTTTTAAAGGACTAGGGATGTAGCTCACTGGTGGAGTACCTGTCTAGCACATATAAGGCCCTGGATTCAATCCCCAGTTCTGAGAAAAAAAAAAAATTAAAATCATTTCTATTTTTTCTACTTCTTCCTACTATGTTATCGGTGTTAAAGAAAACGACACATTTCGTATGTAAAACTTTTACCTCTGATGTGCTTGGCTCAGGTTTTTTATCCAAGTGAGTATGTCCATGAGTAGATTCTAATCAAAATAAAAATAAACCCTTATCAACCACCAGTCAGGATTTGAATATTTACAGTAGTCAGTGAATTTTGGAGTAATGTTTATCGTGCTTTATCCTGAATCAATGTTTCTCTCCAACAGTCAAATACTGACATTAGATAAGCTACAAAACAATTTGAAAAATATTTTTATACCAAGAGCATCATCCCCCCTTATCCATAGAGAACACATTCCAGTTGATGCCCAAAGCTTTGAACAGTATCCAAACATTACTGACAGTTTATAAGGTAGCCACAGTAAGAGATTAATAACAACTAATAGTAAAAGAGAACACACACACATAAAGTGGTCTCCCTCAAAATATCTTATGTGCTCGCTCGGGCAGCACATACATCAAAATATCTTCTTATACTTTTACCTTTGCACTAAAGAAAGCACTCTGTGGCTTTTTTTTTTTTTTTTTTTTTTTTGGCATAATCATCACTACTCTTGAGTCCTGGGACCATTATTAAAACACAAGCACTGCACCGCTTCCACAGTCGATCTGATTATCAAGATAGCCACTAAGTGACG
This sequence comes from Chinchilla lanigera, assembly GCF_000276665.1. Lineage (NCBI taxonomy): Eukaryota > Metazoa > Chordata > Mammalia > Rodentia > Chinchillidae > Chinchilla > Chinchilla lanigera. The sequence continues at coordinate 1,074,057 of NW_004955428.1, forward strand.
GCTGAGCAGGCAGCATATACAGTATGGACACAGTGACCAAATGGATGATTTTCATCCAAGTGAGAAGAAGCAGGATGAAACAAGATATCATGTTATTTACAACAGCATACAGTTTAAACCTTATGCATTATTTACTTGTGGAATTTTCCATTTAGTATTTTTAAACCACAAGTGACCTCAGGTAATTTAAAGTGCAGAAAGCAAAACTGCAGATACAGGAGTAATACTGTATATGATTTCAAACAGGACATAGATCTTTCTTGCAATTGCTTTCAAAATGATGAAATATGACATACCTTTGTCTTTTCTTTCTTCTGTATCCATTCTCCGCCTATTCCCTTTTCTATCACTTACATGTGATGGTTTTCTCTGGGCACTTGGGTTGGTACTCTGAGAAGCTGACTGACTGACTGATGAGCTCTTTAAAATGAACAAAACCCAAAAGTCTGCATTAAAAATTTACAATCAATCCTACCCTTTATACTTCTAAACATCTCACAACTCAAAGCCATACATATACTATAATGTTTGTTTGTTTTTGAGACAGAGTCTCACTATGTAATTCAGGCTAGCCTTGAACTATGTAGCCCAGATTGGCCATGAACTCAGTGATCCTCCTCCCTGAGCCTCCCAAGTACTGGGATTACCAGCATGAACCACCACACACAGCTTCAAAGCCCTATTTGTTTTTCAATTTTTGATTTTTTATTGATGTTTGCAGTAAATAATGATTCTATTCCTCCCGAGTAGTTGGTACATGTACGTAATATACCTCATCCCTGTCCCTCCTGGTCCTCTCCCCTTTCTCTTATTTCCCATTTACAAAATATTTCTCTCCTTTTTTCCTATTATCATCTTCTATTTTGCACTTTATATTTTGGGTTTCTTATATAAGAGAAACCAAGCAATATTTAAGCTTGTGTGTATGATTTATTTCACTTAACATTATGGTCTCAAGGTACATTCATTTTCCTACAAGACTCAAGTTTATCCTTTTTTATGTTAGAATAGTACTCCACTGTATATAAATACCATGCTTTCTTCATGCATTCATCTGTTAATGGATATATAAGCCACCTCCAAGATTTAGCCATTATGAACTTTGCTGCTATAAACATAGCCCTACATTTTACTTCTTTTTTTTTGTACCAGGAAGCGAACTCACTACGTCAAGCTTGCCAGGCAGGCACTGTGCCACTGAACTATACCCCCTGCCCATATTTACTTCTGATACTACAAATGACAGTATCCAGGACCCATATTTAATTATATATATGCTCTCCATTAATAGTCTAATTACCAACTGAAAGTCTTAGGCAATGAGATCATCAGCCTAAATTAGAAGTTAAGACTTCTTCATAGGCTCAATTTCAGGAGCCACCGTGACAGAACTTTCACCTTGCAGGTTACATTCTTCACACAAACAATAACATCCTGTGTACCAACATTCCAAAGAATCTATTTAGAGCCAGTCCTTTGTGAAGGAGAAAAAAAATCTAAGCACGAATTAGCAGATACTGTACACCAGGATTCTTATTACTGAAAAGCTACTGACTATTAGGGCAAATCACATTAGGATCTGCACAAGATATAACCTTCTAACTGGTGAAACAACGGGACTGGAGGAAGTCAGGATTTTACGCTGAATTCTGAGTGAAGGTTCCTAGATTCCTGTCATAGAACTGAAAGTAAATATTTCACAGAGATAAGAGGAGAATCTTAGACCTCATTTACAGGAGTTTTCTAGGAAAAAAAAAAAAAAAAAAACCTGAGCTACTAACAAATCCAACACGGGGTCACAATCATAAAAAGTCTAAAAATGACGAGGACAAAGACCCCATTTCAATAATAAAAAAACTTCACAATCTATACCCAAATCATAGTAGTTATACTTTTTACCACACACTAACTGAAAAGAATACAAGCTTAAATAATTTGTAGTTACCTATTATATAAAAGACCTTTTCAACTTAATTCATCAGACCTTTAAGAAATTCTACAACTAGAAGACAGAACTAAGCGTATGGGATCCTCATGCATTATACTGGTACAGAGGGACTCCACAACATCCCACTCTGTTTTTAAACATTGCTACCAACACAACAGGGATCCCAGGTCATCTGAATACCATTTACGAAGACTTGAAAGACCACAGGCACAGGATTCTCAGAACAAGAATGAATCAGTTACGTCTTCCTTGTCCTGGCAAAGAATCCTCTTCATCAGCATGATAATGTTTACCCTGACTCTCCCCCAAAAAGTTAAGAAATCTGAAGGTAGACAACTTGTCTTTTATTGGAGAAGCATCCATCATATAACTCAGGGTCTGATATGTGAAGCAGGGGTTACAACATAGGACTACACATGCTACCACCTACAACAGCAAATACTTGAAAGAAAGCTCTCACTGTACATATCAGGGTCTGGATATGCTTACTGAACAGTAAAGGAAGTTTCCCAATTTTATAAATGTATCTTATACCAGATTAACAGTCTCATGATCACACTGCTTTCACTGACAAACACTTCTGGTTTCAAAAGAAAACACTAACCATTGCAAGGAAGATCAGCTTATTTGTCTCAACTCACCAACTTTTCAGTAATAGCTCTAGACCTACTCACGTACAATGTGAAAAGGAGAGAGAACATGTGATCTTTAAGTTTATAAATTATTAGCCCACCATTAAAAACTACACTTAAAAGGATTTGTAAATATTAATTTTTTAAAATCTCTTTTTATACATACAGAAAGTGCTGGGAAAGCCTGTTCATCTCGGTTCTGAATCTCATAGAGTAAACGAGATTCTTCTATAGCTTGCTTCTCTCTGCGCTCTTCAGGAGAGAGGCCAAAATAGTGAGTTTCTCGACTCGTGTGATCAAAATCTTCAACTCGCTCACGGTCAGGTTTTCTGTCAAATAAAACATTCTTGTCAGAAAAAGAAAAATAATATAAAATATACTGAACACCTCAAATAATACCTGTTTTGCAATACAATTATTTGGCCAATTAAGCTACACTGCAACATTTTAGAACTTTTGGAAATTTAGTTAATAAAAGTTCAAATAGAAACTGCTGTACCATTATGCTACCTTACACAAAAAATGGCAATGGGGAAGACAACAGAAAATACAAAACTCACTTCCAACTGATACAAAATTGAAAGTGCTTATATTTCTGCCTTGATGAAAAGAAAAGAAATACCTTCTTTACGTCAGACTCTCAATATTTTTGTAAGCATTCCCTCTCTAGAAAAGGAAGTTTCACTAGTTCAGATCTCACAAACATTCTAATCATCTATTCTAAGTAAAGGCTAATGGCTAAATAAGACACTGAGCCCATGCTTGTACCTGTTGTTGACACCATCAAGGCAGATGGAGAGCTGAAAAAACTGTGCCAGGCTAGACAGTAATGACACAGATATGACCAATGTCATTGTGGCCAAAGGAGGTCAAACTCATGAATAGAGTTTAGTAGTCTATAAGACAACTCCCATGTTTTTGTATGGTTTATAACTACTGAAAACTATATAAGTAATATTTCTACTATGTGTAAGTAGTTTTCTCTAACAGTAAGAAACTAAAGTTCAAAATTTATAGGAAAAATGTTGTTTGTCATAGAACAAAGATAAAATCTTGCTAAAAGGAGTGGGACACACACTATAATACAATCTGATTCTTTTACTTCTGAAATAAGTCACCTAATGTCCTCAAATGGCCTCATTTACAATCACTCCAACTCCAACCAGGCAGATGTCCATTCCAATTGTACTAGGGAAAAGAAAGAGTGCAAATCTGGGCTTTCATAAACTTAGACCAGGCCTTCTCAAACCCTGTGGTAAATGACTCCACAGATGACTTACCAAGTTGCTAGGTGACTGGAAAATTCGTATCACCTACCACTGTCTCCTACTATCCAAAAAATTACTGCTACTCTGTGGTCTTCATTTTACCTTCACCTACCACACAGAACCAACTCCTTCCTATTTTCACTAAACTAAAGAGATATTCAGAAACATTTCCTGCACATCCACATAAACGAATGCATACATGCAAGTCCTGCTTTGTGCTCCAAGTGTGTATGTGTGGACATGTTTTGTATTTTCCAGAGGAAAAAATGTTATCAATGAGAAAGACATGAAAAAGTAGGATACCATGAAGGGTTCATACCTACCATTACAGTTCTTTTATAACTAGAATTTAAAATTGACATATTTATGAAAAATTGTAAAAAAATTGTATACAAATCAAATGTTACTTAGGTTTCTAAAAAAGAAATCTTTAATATTAAATAATCAGCATTTTCTAAATTGGTTTTCATATATCAGTAAAATTTACTATCACACACAAAACAGAAAAGATATTCTAATCTATGACTAACTGCAAATTCCACTAGATTTCTACATAATCAGCCACAATATCGAAAGTTCTCTAAAGCTTCATGACTTGACAACTACCTTGACATACACCATCAAGTGTTTTTATAAAGGAAATACAGGAAATAAAGGAAAATTTTATAAATTTCAACATATGAAAGAGAAAGGGACCCTAGTGAGAAAAGATACGCATATACAACATAGTATTAAAACTATTATTAATATTAAACATCTGAGTAGTCTGCCAATTCTTAGGAGAGTAATCAACACCAGAAACACACTGGATATAAATTCAGTTTGTGATCAATAAAACAGTACTTAAGTAGCCATTTGGTAATCTATATGTATTTTTTCCCCTTTTTTGTTCTTTTGTAGTATTGGGATTGAACTTAAGAGCCTTCACATTGAGCTTCATTCCCCAGCTTTTTATAAATTGTATTTTGTTTTCAGACAGGGTCTAAGTTGATAGAATGCCTAGGCCAGGCTTAAACTCACAATCTTCCTGCCTCAGCCTTCACAATGCTGAAATTACAGGCATATGCCACCACACTCAGCATTTGTTTTTAACTTTTTAAGACCTTACAGGGTACTCTAGTGTTCAAAGGTGGGGAAAAGCTTCTTTTCTCACCTATCAAAAAATGAGAACTTCATTAAAGAAAATTTCATTTCTGTCTATGAATTTCCTATAGTTACTTTATATTTTTAGGTTTCTAAAGTTAATATTTTAGTCAGTTAATCTCAAGTTATTTTTATCTGCATTAGATAAGCTACCAGGTGCTAGTGGAATCTGGTCAATGTCCAAACAATAGACTTCAGCCACAAACAGTTGATCAGTGGCAAGAATTCCATTCATTTGGGAAAGGTAAGTCACCAGAGACCAGGGGTCCACTGCACTTTTTTGCTAGGTGTGCCCAGAATTTAAGGCTCTGACTATTCTTTACCCAGGCTATTCTCAGGGTTATTTGCAGTGAGCAAACCTGAAGGCAAGTTATGTCTTTATTCCAAATTATTTTAGTAATTTTGTTCCATTTAGAATTTCTGGAAAACTAAGCAGGGCACAATGGCACTCACCTGTTATCCCAGGCACTCAGAAGGCTGAGATGGGAGGATCATAAGTCTCAGGCCAGCCTGGGCAACTTAATGAGTCCTTATCTCAAAATAAAGTTTATAAAAGGGCTCAGGATGTACCTTACTGGCAGAGCACTTGCCTAGCACACACTCAGCACTTGTTTTGGAATGCCCTGGGTTCAATCCCCAGTACCCCGCCATACAAAAATAATTTCTGAAAACCCCAGAGTATGAATACACATATGTTTTTTACATACTATAAAATATCCCTGGCAAGCATATAGAAAAGTCTGTTAATAGTGGATGCCACTGTAGACGACAACTAGATCACAAAGAAAATACACAATAACCTTTTGAATGTTTTTTGCTTTTTTTTGGTTTTTTTTGTTTTTTTTTTTTGGTTTTCTTTGGTTTTTTTGGTTTTTCTCCGGTACCGGGAACCGAACTCATGACCTTGCACTTGCCAGGCAGGCGCTTTGCCGCTGAGCTAAATCCCCAGCCCCTGCCTTTTGAATGTTTTAGGTAAAACAATATAAACTTCCTATCCTAAGTATTTTAAATCTTTTAAAATGGATCTGAATGATTTTTTATGGAGTCTTAATTGGTAAATTATCACTCCATAATAAATTGGTATTGGTAAACTACCAATAAGTTGAAGTACTAACTCTTAGTACTTGCCTATGAGACCTTATTTAGAAACAGGGTCTTTTTAGATGTAAACAAGTTGACGTGAGGTTAACTGGGGTAGAGTAAGACCTAAAACCAGTAGGACTAGTGTCTTATAAGAAGAAAAGAGATAAGGACACATGAGTAGAACAAGTGATGATGGAAGTAGAGACCAGACTGACACACCTACAAGCCAAGGACTCCCAAAGATTGTAGGTAACACCCTACAGTCTTTTAAGATATGGCCCCTGGTGACAACTGGATTTCAGATTTCCAGCCGGAAGAACTGGGAGAACTTATGTTGTTTTAAGCTAACTAGTTTGTGGTACAGCCCTAGGAAACTAACTCATTATTGATAAATGTCAGCCTAAGAACCTATAACTCAATCTTGAAGATGTTAGATATCTTTAAGGACAAAATGCTGGGTGTATTCCCATGCCCAAACACCAAAAATAAATGAACTAAAGAGCACAGCTTGACAAGCACATAAGCTGATGCTACAGCTCCTCAGGCACTCAGATGGAGAAAGCACAGTAAGTAGGACAAGCTCCAGCCCCAACAGCAGACCAGGCCACAAAGGAGTCTCTACCAAAGACCTACTCTCTTGAAGAAAGCTCCACTACGGCCTATCAACTGCTCATGAGAAGTGTAGATTAGGAAAGAATTAAAATCCACATAGCAAGGAGAAGTATGACGCCAACGGTCATTTGTCTCTGAATAGTCAGAATGCTGACATTCTTTCATAATTACACAAACCTAAAACTTGAAGCTCCATTCAGTACTAAAAGACATCACCACAAATAATCAAAATCAAGACCTAGTTTTGGTAGCTTAAATTCTTACACAAATGGAAGCAGCCTCATCCTCCAAGGATTTAGGAAAGCAATGTGGAATCCAGTATGTACCATATTACATGCAACCAGAAAACTATTAAGTACAGTACCAAGATAAGAATATGGTCGAGCTAGAAGAGAAACTTGATTAAATCATCTCAAAAAAAAATTCAAAAACAAAGACTGTAGAAATTTGTTTTCCTAAAGTATTTCCCTGAGTTGTTCAAAGATCATAAAGACATGAAATCCTCACATGGTGTTTTATCAACAGTATTTTTAGGGGCTGGGGATTTAGCTCAGCGGCAAAAGCGCCTGCCTGGCAAGTGCAAGGTCGTGAGTTCGGTTCCCGGTACCGGAGAAAACCAAAAAAAAAACAGTATTTTTAGTATTATACTACAGACAAGTATATGAACAAAACACAACGAATTCCACTTAATTTTCACTTTTCTGGCATTCAGGAAGGTTACCTTATGATCTGTGAGGGCGTCCTGCTAATGTTTTTGTGCTCACTGGAAGATTTTTGAGACTGGGACCCTGAAGAATGACTGGAGAATGCATGTTGTCTTACTCCCGTAGGATGCTGTAGTCGAGGAGGTAGTGCTGATGGGGCTTTTATTGGCTTGCTTGGATTCTTTGGCCCTCTGTAATCCATGTCTGTGGTAAAAACCCCCAAAATACCTCATAATTTTGTTTTGAACAACCTCAAGTACCCCATCCCTATCCCAAAGAAATAACCAATTGATAAGCTCCTACCAGAATGTAAATTTTGTCCAGAAGCAGGTTTTTTCATCTTCTTTCCAGACACTGTGTTCCAGCTTTCTACAGGAGGTGGTTTGAGGTTCTTTGATGAATGTCTTCAAAAGAGGGAAAAAAACTTACAATAACCTAAAATACTCCTAGTATGAACACTTAAACATATTTATTGTTGACTAATGAAAGAATTTCGTTTTAGTTCTTACATTTAAAAACTAAAATTCAAGTACCAACATGTACCAATTCAGCCTTAATTCTAATTAAGTCAAAAGCACGTTTTCTAACTTAAAAAAAAGACCTTAAATATAATCTATGACAAAAGTAATAAAGAACAATTGCTATTCTACTATTATATCATCAAATTACGCTGTAGTTAAGGTGGTGAGGGACGCCTTTACTGTTTTGACACACGTAAATATCTATTGGCGAAATACTATGATGTCGGGATTAGCTTTAAAACATTCCAACTTTGGCTGGGCGTGATGGCATGAGTCTGTAATCCTAGCACTCAGGAGGTTGATGCGGGAGGATCACTGTAAATTCAAGGCCACCCTGGGCTACAAAGTGAGTTCAAGGCCAACCTGAAATGAATAGCAAAACCTTGTCTCTAAAAGACAAAGAAAGGACAAAAAACAAACAAAAAATTCCAACTTCATTCCCATTAAAAAATAAGTTTAATTTTAAATATTATGGGAAAAATTAGAAAAGACTGTTCAATGCTCTGAGTTGCTGAACTTGGGTGTTTGTTCTATTGGGTTCCTTGTACTACTTCCTTACATTTATGTATGTTTAAAATAATCCACAGTAAACCTTAAGGACTGATTCAGTACTGTTTTCTCATAATAAAGGCAGCAGCAACCAAAACAAAAGATGCTTTAAAATAACACTGTAACACCAAGTCAACAGTATTTTATTGCGCTACTTAACAAACATTTACTGAATACTAACTACATCCAATACAGCTCTAAATGAAAGAAGAAATGAGTATCATTACTGCCTTCTAAAGCTCCCACTTTATAATCCAGTCAATTACTCAAAGTGCCTGTGTGAAGAACGACACACTTTAAACTGTAAGCAATAAAACAAGTACTCCTTATCTGACACCTGCCAACATACAAAATACTGTTTGAGTTCAAACTATTTTTTCTGAACATGTGACTTTTATAATTAGGCAATACCTTCCACTGAATTTTCAAATATCCAAGGCCATTAGAAATGCTCATAATTCCATTAAGCTAAATGAAAGAAGCCATGAACGCTAAAGAGTAGTACATACTTTTTTCCCAGTTCTTCAATCAAAACTGGTCCATTTTCAGAGTTAACCCCTTGACTGTCTGTATTAGAAAATTTCCCATTGTGATCCAATCTAACCTGTTGAACAATGCCAGAAAGAATAATCAGTAATCTGATTTAATGAGCCGTTTTTAAATTTTTACTGTCTTCAATTAAAGAGAAAATGAATGTCTACCGGCAAAAAAAAAGTCAGAGAAGGGTTCAATAAAATCTGTTTCCTTAATCTCCCAGACCTCCATACTTCCTGAAAGAAAAACTTCTCTTGATTATCCTTCCAAAATTTTTCTCAATTATTCTTCTAGTCAGTCCAAGGAGAAATAGGAACGCATTCTATTAAAGATCCTATTAAAGTGAGGTAAGAGACAACCAGCCTACCCTGGCTCTGAATGCAGGGTTATAGTACCATGCACCTTAGGCTTCTAATCCTGGCTTCTCCACTGACTAGCAATATGACCTTAGAAAAGTTACTTACATCCTTGTTTCCTCATATGTGAAATGGACCTAATAACAACTTCTGTCTGAGAGGCCCTGGAGATGAAGTAAGAAAGCCTATGATACACATAGAGGACATTAAGTTGCACACAGCAGCCACTCCAAAAATGAGAGCAACTGTGGAAGACATTCTTTGACTAGAAAATACTGAGGACACACAATGATTTATTGTTGCAAAAATGAACTGAAACCTTTCAGCTGAAGATAAGAATGTATTTGAATTGCAGGAGATCCCTATTTTTTAGTCTTGCATACATTGTAAAAATTAATGGGAAGACTGTGACTGTAGTGGACTGGTAACTGGTGGTCAACTTATAACCCCCAGCTGAACTAAGTAAGCATGGTGCTGTGTGTGGAAGGCCCACCTAAGGATTGCTGCCAGCAGCCTAAGAGGCAGAACTGCAGGATAATGCTTTACTAAAACATTTGGTATCCGCCCGTTTGTACTAGCTATGCCCTTGTTCTCCCTCAATAAAAGGTGACTGAGGTTGGTAATCGGGGCTGCAGTCCAAGAGGCTGTAAGCCCCCTGATCCCAGGCTTTTGCCTCTCGTTTTTCTTGTCTCCCTTACTTTTCATCCGCAGGCACCTGGTTCTCAGGACCTGTCACCCTGAATAGAACGACAAGCAACTATTTATACAATTAGTACTGTCTCCCCTTTTTGTTATCAAAAATGTGTAATTGTGACTTTTTCTTCCTAAGAACAAATGCATCAACTGTTCTCTGACACACAACTGGAAGTACCCAATTGTACTAACAAAAAAATAAGCCTTAAAGTTGCTATAGATAAACTGCACATGGTGAACTGTGCACCTGTCAATCACTGTACTACAAGTACAATATGTGCAGCACTACTTTAAGCAACCTATTTTTATGCTCCCAGTAGATAAGTCCTCAAACTGCTATTTCATTCCTCAGTAACGTGACACTTTGATTTCTTCTCTTTTAGAGTTTGCAGTAAGATTTTTCTAAGCATCTGCTCTTTGAGACAAGATCTCACCTCAAACTACTAATGATCCTCCCTGCTCAGCCTCTCAAATGCCAAGATTACTTCAAGTTATTTTAATCAAGTTTACATCTTACACACTTAAGTAAACAAGTTATTTGTGTTATCTTAATTTTCAAGATTTCAACTAAATTTTACCAAAATTAAATGGTCAAATCTAAGTGGAAACAAAATACCCTAAAACAAGGAAAAAAATTAAAACAAGTATCAGTTTTACCATCTACCACAGCATCGATTTTGCCAAAAGAAATTTCAAACTCAAAGTACAGCACAAGATAAGCAGTAGTCTTTCTCTGTTAAAGGGACAAGAGAGGGACAAGAGAGGCCTCTGAGCCCTAGGTTAAGTACTTGTCTCTTTTGTTCTCTTTCAAGTCTTTCAAGTCAGTATAGTAGAAACTTCTACAACTCCATTTGCAATTAGAACATTTCTGACAATTCCACAGGAAAACATCTAAATGAATTATATCATCATCTTCCCCACCTTTCAAATACCCTAGAATCAAAATATGATTTAAAGTCCTTAAAAGTAAACTGTTACTGATGCCACAGATAAAATCCCTGTCAGATACTGTACTTTTCATGCAAATCAATTTGTCTTAAAGTAAGTGTGTCCTCCACATGTCAAGAAGAAATGTTTGGGGCTGAGGGTTTAGCTCAGCGGCACAGCATCTGCCTGGCAAGTGCGAGGTTGTGAGTTCGATTCTCCGTACTGGAAAAAAAAAACAAAAAACAGAACAAAAAAAAAAGGAAGAAATATTTGCCAGTGGCTGTTTTAAATCAGTTTTAAAATGTGACACTTTTTGATGAAAACTATTTCTAATGAAAATTAACTCACAGTATTTTTTGTGTATATGGGGCTTTTTTGTCTTTTGTTTTTGAAATAGTATTTTTAATAAACACGGAAAAAGAACCTTGAAACTATGTTACCCAGCTTTTCTCCAACCTCAGCATTTCTTACACTTTGAACTAGGTAATTCTTGGTTGAAGGAAGGCTTTCCTATGCACTACAGTATATGTGAAGTATGTTCAAAGCATGCAGTGAATGTTTAAATACGAAAAAAACTGATTACAAGACTGTCAGGAGCATGTGCCCACCAGCTTGAACCACTGGCAGTACATACGTGACTACCATTGGGCAGCTTGAACCACCCAACGGTACTGTCCCATGACACCCGATGGAACAGTCATAAATGTACCACTGGTGATTCAAATTGGCTGGACTGTTAACATGTTCAAATCAGAACCACCCAGCAACAAGACATATGAAGTACAGCCCCGTCATAAACATATTAGTATCCCTCAAAATACTACTCCTTACTTCAAACACTTATACTATCATTCTTGCCACTTGCTGAAACAATTCTGGAACTCCTCTTCACAGTGTGGCCAAAAATATGAAGAATGATGCTGCTGAGTGCCATCCAACAGAAAGTCAGGCTCATACAAACATTAAAATGTGTCCCCATCCACCTATTCATTACATTTGCACTATATGACTTCTGGCTCTTCCCCAAAGTCAGTATGATCATGAAAAGTAAACATTTAAAATCAGTTCAGGACACCAAGTCAGCCACAAGAGCACAACAAAATACACCAAACAGAACTTCTAGAACCTCTCCAGAAAGTAGCAAAGGTGACAGAATACATGTATTTGAACTAAGGAGTATTCTTGAAGATTAACAGCAATGTGTCTTTTACTGTAAAAAATTTTTTTAAATTATAACATCATATTCTATCAGACACTGATGTTTGGCCATTTGTTTGGCCAAACCTACTACATGTCAGACACAACCTACCAGCTTTGATAATTAAAAATGTCTCCAGGCAATAGTAAATGTAGCTCAGGAGTCATGGGACAAAAATCACCCATCTTGAGAAACACCAATCTCATCCAACTGTGTCCTCTAATAATCAGCAAGTAGCTCAAGCAAGTATAGTAGCTTACTCAAAATAAAAAGGGGAAATCAGTCTTATGGTTCACTCTTCTGCCTCAGCCTACCAGAAAAATATTATATATGTAACCAAAATCTTCCAGAAAGACTTTCAATAACAAAACCAATGGACCTATAAGGTCAATTTTACATCAATTTCAGTAAGTCATTTGCCAATTTTAACAAAAACACCTAAACATCTAAAATGTTACTGCTACTTTGAAGCAAGTGATCCCAAAGCAGAGCTGTTTTTAAAAGTTCATGTTATGGGATACAATAATATTCAAATATATCACAAAGCTAATTAATGCACAATAAATACATTCTGAAATCCAAATTAACAACACATTCAGTTAGGGAAAAAGCAAGACCGAAAAGAATCTTTTCTTCTTCTATACAAATCACTTACTTGGCATTTATCTCCAATTTCATATTGCAAGCCAGCCGCAATAGAATAATCACGTTTTTGTTGAGCTGTTAAAAAAAAAAAAAAGTATAAAGTTTACTTAATTATTTTCAAACACCATAAAATAAATTTATTGAAAAGTACAGAAGGGGCTGGGGATTTAGCTCAGCGGCAAAGCACCTGCCTGGCAAGTGCAACGTTTTGAGTTCAGTTCCCGGTACCAGAGAAAAACCAAAACCAAAAAAAAAAAAAATGAAAAGTACAGAATTTTTACTCACCTTGCTTAGACTTCAACCAAATTTCATATTCCACATTTCTATAGACTGTTGGGTTGAGTGACTTAAGAACCTTTCTAGACAAAGGCAAGCTAGTAGAGTTCCCATTGTTCTTTAGCTGCTGGACAAAGAAAGGCAGAAAGTTCAATCAACACAAAATCTTTTACAAGCATTCTTGTTTGAGATGTACACAAAAGTAAAACCAAAGGAAGATCAAAACTTCAAAAAGTTTTAATCATGCAGCAGGGCATGGTAGTACCACAGCCTTCAAATCCCAGCTACTCAGAAGGCTGAAGCAGGTGGGTCACAAATTCAAGGACTGCATGAGTAACTTAGATCCTATCTCAAAAACAGGTTGAGGATATAGCTCAGTAATAGAGCACCCCTAGTCTCAATCACCAGTATCAACACAAAAAAAGACATCAAAAATGTATCCGTTAAAAATAAAAAGACTATACATTCATATACTTTATTTGTAGGATGATCGTGACTCTACTGAAAATGTACCGTCAAAAAATAAGACTATGAATTCATATGCTTTTTTATATTGCAGAGCTAATAAAAGCATTTTTAAAAAATACCTCATCGCCTGACAAAGGTTTAAATCCATTCACCTCATTAGCAGTGGTAGTTTTACCCCTACAAAGGGAGAAATATAATCATAATTAGGAGCTGATAAATATACTTCATACAATTAACTTAACCTCATCTAAAAATCCCAAGTCAGCTATATACCAATAAAGTTACACAGTACCTTCAAAGTAAGCTTATACAAGTTTTACTGTAAGTGTATATATATACTAAAAGTGTGTATGTGTGTGTGTTTAAGATAGAAATCAAGTAATCAACAAGAATACAGAAACAAATAAACTAGCATTTGGGAGGTGGGGTGATTTAATTTATATGAGACAACACAAAAATTTTCTTTCAATACACAGGTAAGTGCCCACTAAAAAGAAAAAAAAGTAACTAAGGGAAGATTCATAGCCAACTCATTAAAAACAGTCTATATCCTGGGTGTCCAACCTTCTAGCTTGCTGGGCCACAACTATCTTGGGTCATATAAAAAATAAGTAATATAGGTATGTAAGTAACAATGTATATGTTTTATAATAATATTTTTAAAAAGAAGAAGAAAGGGGCCTGCAGGCCACAGGTTGAATCCTCATGCTCCATATCAAATAATCTTCAGTAAAACTGAAGAACCATCATCAGCCCTCTAAATTCATTAATCATGCATACCTACATTTTAAGTTTATTTACTCAGCAAGTGTTTGAGTGCCTACTATGTGCCAGGATCTATACATTATGAAGGCGCTGGGGTTCAACTGAAGAAAACACAGAAAAGCTCTACCCATATAAAATGCACAATTTAGAGAGAGTACACACAAACTAAGTTATCAGTATATGATGCCAATGAGTGCTACAGGTGAAAAAAAGAAAGGTACACTAAAAGAATAAAAACTAGGATGTCCTTTGAGATGTCTTTTTTTTTTTTTTTTGGTTTTTCTCTGGTACCGGGAACCGAACTCACGACCTTGCGCTTGCCAGGCAGGCGCTTTTTGCCGCTGAGCTAAATCCCCAGCCCCCGAGATGTCTTTTTAAATAAAGGTAGTGAAACCATGTGCTGAGTTAGTATTCTAGGCAGAGGGTACAGCACATGCAAAGGAAGTATTCCAGATACAAGGATCAGTACATACAAGACCGTGAAGTGGACAACAGGCTGAAGAGACTGGGACAAAATGATAGATAGAGTGGGAACCGACAGGCTCTGCTTGCCCTTACATGCATTTTTTTATTCTACAATTCCTCCTTAATAAATCAATCTCTAATTTTTAGGACAATCTCCAAATATTCACTCAAATGTAGCAATATTCTAGTCTAGACTAAAAAATCATCTGTAATTTCCAGTACTTCAGGACCCAACAATATAAATGTAAACAGAATCCAGCAGGCACAAGAGCAAGAGTATATTGTATATCCATGGTCCTCACTCCTTACTACCATTCTATGTCTATATATCCTGATGTGATTATATGGTATTACTCCTTCCCTAATTAAAGCTTGGCCTCTGTAACACAGAAATGACACATTTTTTAAAAAATTTAATATGATGGAAAGGGAATCCATATTTCAAGACCTGCAATAGTATAGCCTTAAAACTGAGCACAAGAAAGCATGCACCGCTTATACCTGGTAATAAGAACAACTAATTTGAAGACAACAATGTGCAATATAACAACCACTGTTGAATTGCTATCATCTTGGTTAGTAAACCTCTGTATTACTTATAATTTTTTTGTTTTTATTTTTTACTCTCTTTAATGGTTTGATCACTCTTGCATTCATTCTTATATTTGGTAATCTGAGCAACTTCGTTGAAGATAAAAATATGTAATAAAACAACCACTATTAATTCCTATCATTTTATTCTGAAACCATGTATCATTCTTATCGATTTTGCTTTGTTTTGTTCTCGTCTATGTTGCTGCTATTTTGCTACTGTTCTTTTTAAATTTTCTTTAAAATAAAAATAAAAAGTTAAGAAAAAAATGAAGCATGCATCTTCTTGCATACCTGCTCCATGCCCCCAGTAAAGTTCTCCAGCTTACTTCCCTTAATTCTATAATCTACCTGCCAATTACCATCCAAGAGCTGCTTCTAATACTAACAGCAGCAGAAACCAAAATGCACAGAAGTCCTTCCCACCTCAGGCACAGATAGAATGTTTAAACAAGCTAGTCACTCTTTCTCCTGTTCTAAGGAGCACATCTTAATCATGTAAGTGCCTGGAGAAAGCCACAAAAAAGAATTTCTATCTGTGCAAAATTTAGTGTATTCTAGGAATAAACTTTTCAATAGCAGATAAACTTTGCAATAGCAAATTTTAAAGAAATGGTGGTCAAATTTTCAAAAAAGATAAAAAACGTTTCTACCAAACAAATGCCTGGAATTCATGTCACAACATACACTTACGTATTTTCTAAACTATTTCTGTAATATCCTGAGGCTTAATTTCTAGCTCCAGTTTCACACCAAGCAGGCTACTGTCATGCTCTCATAAAAAAGAATACTTATAGCTTTAAAGACTATGTGATGGGATAGGTTTCTTAAAAAAGATCAAATTAACCTCTTAATAGCATTAATAGTAGCTACTTTATGTTGGACACTGAATCCAGGAACTAGACTTATGTATCTTACATGCTACCTCATTTGGTTCTCATAACTCTCCCCTGCGAGGAAATACTGAAATAACCTTATTTCATAGCTACAGAATTAAGGCTCCTTCAGACAACTTAAATTTGCCTCAAGTCTACTCAGTTGGCAAGAAACCAGGATTAGAACCATTCTGGATGCCTACAGCCCAAGGTTTTAACCTGTACATCTTGTGTAGAAAAAGAAAAAGGTCTCAGTAACTTTGTTGCAAGGTTATTCACAAGCTACACAGAGGTATCATCCGGAGGTGTCCACATTCATACTTATGACCCAACATGGGTTTTCATTATCTAAAAAGAGGAGTCAGTCTCTAAGGAAGAAAATTATAAAGTCAAGAAATCAAAATAGCCACTTTCCATCACTGGATATATAAACAATTGACAAGTTAACTTTAAATGCTTATAATACATATATGTAGGTACAAACAAATCTATTCTATAAATATCCATCCAGCTTACAGGGACATAAATTCCAAACCAACTTTTAAAAGAATAGTCAGTTCCTAATAAAAGTTAGGAAAAAATTAGTAGCAGAGATAAAGAAATTTCTATGGCAGATTGCTATATTACATGAATACAGCCGAATATGTCAGAAAACACATGGCTCTTTGAATGCTACTGGAAAGATATTTTAGGAGTTAAATTAATCCTTACTTGCAACTGTCATCCTCTGAATCTGATATTTCACTGTTGTTTTCATCAGCTACTTCAGAGGTGTCTAGTCCCATCATGATTCTACTAACGTCAGTTTTAAACACCTTTTCATACAGCAATTCATAAAGGAGAGCTGCAATTAACCAGATTTTCATGAAACATTAATAACCAAAGACATTTTTTTAGAAATAACAAAAAAAGTAACTGTATTGGTAAGCCTTATAAAATCCAACTAGACATCTGCATTA
The DNA here is from genome assembly GCF_000276665.1 of Chinchilla lanigera. Lineage (NCBI taxonomy): Eukaryota > Metazoa > Chordata > Mammalia > Rodentia > Chinchillidae > Chinchilla > Chinchilla lanigera. The sequence goes on from NW_004955428.1 coordinate 1,091,269, forward strand.
CCTCAGTCATTAACAACATTTCATCAAAAAGTTACAGAGAGAGCAATTAGAATTTCTATCTGTGCAGATAAACAGTTTGAAATAATAAAACACTACCATGTTTAAAACTATCAGCAACATGAAAAAGCGTCACAACTGTGAAAAAAGTATAGTAACAGGAAATACGCATACTAAGCAATTACATTTCACACACTGTGCAAAGCTTTATGTATCATCACATTTAATCTCAGCACCAGAAGTACTGAGGCTGAATGATGTCAGAAAACATGCCTACCTGTAACATTAACAGAGATTAAGATTACTGGAGAGAGGAATATGTAGTAGTCGGGAATATACTAGCTGGCAATTCAAAAGACTTGAATAACTAGTCTTAGTTTTCCCACAAAGTGCAACCTTAAACAAGACACTTCTCAGATCTGTATAAAAAACTATGTATGTGTGGATACATAACCTAGCTCCAGATTTCAATTTCACATAAAGAACTGATGGAGACCACTGTGAAGCAGCCCTAAGCAGGACTTAAATTAACCAATTGGCTTTTTACGTTTACTTGTGAATCTGTCCAAGCCTAGGCCGCTTGTCTGGAAGTGGCATCAGACTTCAACTCATAGTATGTGAACCTCTGTGAGTCACTAATCCCTACTAAAACCTGTAATGATGAAGCCAGAAAGCCTCAAAGGTAAGGCAAGACCACAGCCAAGCACCCCCGGATGCGATCTCAACTAGATAAAGACTATAGCCCCAGGCATCTCACTTCTGTAATCCTTAGTAAGGATTAATTTAATACCTTACTTGGAGAAGTCCTTAAGTAATTCAGCCCTTCTTGAGTACTCCCCTCCCTTCTTCTGATAACCAAATAAAAAGGGGCCACCCAGGGAAGGTCTTGGTCTTAGCCCAGAGAGAATGTTGAATTCTATGAGAGGCTTTGATCCTCCTGGAGTCCTGAAATCATTCCATTTGCCTCTTTTTATTTAGCATTCTCAGTACACTAGTTTGCAAGATCGTAGATCTGATCAGCCTACAATAACTAAGGGGTGTTATTAATCAGGTTAAGAACGAAAAAAAACTGTTATGAAATATATTCTCATTAGCTACTAAAGGGGAGAATCCTATTTAGACAACACTGTTGCTTCAATCTTCGAAAAAAAAAATTTTTAAACCTCTAAAACTGGCAATAGAGGAGTATAAAAGTTTAAAGCTTACAATCACATGGATTTTAGAACTCTCACAAGGTTTTATTTGCAGTTAGCTTTAGGGAAAAAGGTGCACCAAGAATTCATACACAATAGACACCTGCCATTTAAACAAATCTTCAGAAAGACTTCCTTCTCAAAGACCATCTTTCGTCCTTCAGGTAACAAAAGACACACCCCTATTATGAATCACTGTCACAAGTACAGAAAAGGCAGGCTATGACAGCTATATTTCACAAAGCTGAAATGTAGAAATTCTGACTAGTTAGGGGACAGAGGAGACATAGCCCAGTAGTACAGACAGCTATTTTTCTATCTCAAAACAGACCTTTTTTCATTTAAAATCCTTTTAAAAATTTCATTGTACACATCTGTACTAGTTACCACTAGCTTAAGAATAGAGGAAAAACTGTTACATGCCAGTATCACTGCTTTGTTTGAGAAATTAGAGTAATGTTGAGAAGAACCACTTTTCTTCCAGAGCAGTACCAGTATTCCGAAACACAGGAGGAGAGAATTCATTCCCACTAGGAAATATTTGAGAAAAATCTAGAAATATTTTTGGCTGTCACAATAGGAAGAGTGTTACTGGTTTTTCCCAGAGGCCAGGGATATTACTCAACATGGTACAGTGCACAGGAAAGGACCCATGACAGAAAACTGACTCAAAATGTCAATAATGCTAAGGTAACAAAACCATATCCTAGAACCAAATGTTTGATTTGCTCAGTCATTAGGATTTTCCAGCTATACACTAAATTTAAAAATTTACAGAAATCCATCCTATGACTGTATAGCTTAGGAATATTTTTTTATATAAACACAAAGTGATACTTACACTGACACATAGCAGAGTTATCTTTATACTTTATGGGATAGACAATATCATAATGATTTCCATTGGAAAAACACAGTAACACCTAAAAGGGAAAAATAAGACACATTTCAGTCCTTCATATGTATTCACAAAGCAATTTATGTCTCCAATGCCTCTGAATTACTAGACTACCTTCAAAGTATTTCAGAAACAACCTAAAGTTCCCATGTTATCAAACTATACTAAAAAGTTATATGGTATAGTTATTAAATTACAAGGTTCTTAGTAGTTAATGGACACATATAGGATCACTAAAGAAAATTCACAATATATGAAAACAAGATGATTTCAACTAAAGAACAAGAAAGTTGAGATTTGAAAAAGATATTCTAAAACCTTACCAATAATAACCTTTAAGAAACAAAATTGAAGATAAAAATTTTTCTGCTTCTTTACCATTTTAAATGATTTCTAAAAAGCTAACTATGTGTACAGAAAAGGAAAAAATGGAAACAAAGCTTTTGTAAATTAGGAGGGGAAGAAGAGCTAAAGGGAGGAGAGGGGAATGAGGAAAAAAGTCATGTTATCATGTACAGGTACAAACTCCCTATAATGAATGTGATCATTATGTATACTAAAATGTAACAATAAACTTCATTAATTAAAAAAAAGTATAGTGGCAGATTAGGCTTCAAAGTCTAATAAAAACATGGACAGTATTATACCAAGAATCATGTGTTTTAAGGGAGCTTCTCCGTCTTGTATAAACTAGGACTGAAAGCAGTGATTGGCTAGCAAATCCGAAAAGAAAGGAAAGAGGGAAAGGGAGGAGAGGAAGGAAGGAAAAGGGGAAGGGGAAGAGAGAACAGAAAAGTTTACACAGATTTTGTTTAGACATCAGAATTGTAGCTGGAAAAGCCAGATCCAGTGTAAAGTCCTTTGGAAACCCTCAAATTCTTACAGCAGTAATATTCAATTCCTTCCCCCTCCCCCCACTGCCACCATTAGCATGGTGACACAGAAGCCAACCGGCCTGCATGATTCGCAAACAGCTCATTAAAATAAAATTCTCCTAAATGAGTCAGTTCTCTCTGGTTTCAAGAAATTTTTCCACTGTTTGTTTTTATGACCAGATGATGCAATAATACCCTTGCCACTAAAACTATCTTTACAATGGGAAATACAAATGATTACCAAAGTATTCTTGAATGTAAAATAGAGCTTACTTTCACAACTTGTTTTACTTTATGTTTGTACTGACACAAAACAGTAATATACACTAATGTCTCAATTTAGTGTCTCCACTAAAATATTACAAGAAGGTTCAACAGTGATGGGGGAAGTTGTGCAAAATAATATAACTCAGTGATGATTAACAGTAATTTTAAAAATTCAGAACATCATAACTGCCACACCAAGACTTCAAAAAGTCAGGTAAAATTATACCTTAGGCAAAGTAGCAACTAAGTGGTTTTTTTCCTTAAATTCTTTACAAACACTTAAAAATTCTTACCTTTTCAGGAAAATTATTTTCAGTTACTTGTGAAGGAGAAACATTTGGTTCCCGATAGATTACAAAATCTTTCCTGAAACAACATTTAGAAATTACTTGTAAAGGGTTATACTTCATGAACTTAAATTTAACTAATTCATTCATCAATTCTTATGTGTCCAATATGAGTCAGGTAATGTTCCAGGCACTGGAAATACAGCAGTAAAAGAAGTAATAAAGGGGCTGGGGATTTAGCTCAGCGGCAAAGCGCCTGCCTGGCAAGCGCAAGGTCGTGAGTTTGGTTCCCGGTACCGGAGGAAAAAAAAAAAAAAAAGTAATAAAATAAAATACCTATGTAAATGGGTCTTTTCTAAAATAATAAATTTCAACTGTAAGGGCAAAAATAGTTAAACTGAATAATATGCTGCCATAGCTATGTTCTACTTGCTATTCAATACTACTGGTCCTGAAAAAGTAATACTTCTCTGTAAGATTGGTAAGGGATAATTTACAGGCATAGCTTAGAAAATTGCCTGCACCCTTTTCAGAAACTACTTTTAAAATTAAAATTTCTAAACACTGACATCTAAACACTGATAATGACAAAAATCTGATGCCTAAAAAAACTTTAGAAAAGGTGTTCTATAACCAAAGTATAAATTAATTTTGCTTCTTAACATTTGTAATAGAACAAGGTATTAATTTTCCAGTGATCTGATTTTTCTTTACTTTTACTATTACAGTGCTTACCTGTACATAAGAGAAAGGGCACTTATTTCCACTTGTCCTACCCATTCCTGTATTGAAGGAAAACGAAAGTTGGCACTTAAATGTCTCATACATTTTAAAATGTACTTAATTCCGTATGCATATCTTTGTATGATACATTGTACCTAATGAGCTTATACAATCAGTAATATCCTTAGTATTATGATTACAAAAATATGTATATAAAATAATTTATAAGATATACTAAAAAGGAGTGCAAGTCTGTTGCAAAACCTTTTGTAACAGAAGTAAGATGTAATGATAGCACCTCCTGGTTTGGCAAGACCATGGAGTGGCATCTGTAAGTTGAGAATTTGTTTAACGCAAGGGCTATTCTCCAATCTAGCACCCACGACAGAGCCTGGCATATAGTATGAACCCAGACAATTAAATGCTGAACAGAAGCAAAAAAAAAAAAATCAGAAAAAGTAAAACAGGGTAGGTGTCTCATCTTCATGGTTTATAAAGAGACAGACAACACTTCCTAGCAATCATTTTGAAGTAACAGAAATCCTACACTTTGTAAGAAGCCCCTTCAGGCCTTTCTGGAAGACAAATGGCCTATACATATTAAAATTTTAAATGCCCATATATTTGTTAGTAGTGCTGGTACTAGGGAGTGAATCCAGGAGAATTTTACTAGTGAACTACATCCCCAGCCCTTTTCGATTCTGAGATGGGCTCTTGGCTAAGTTGCCAGACTGACCTTGAACCTCCAGCTTCAACCTCCACAGCAGATGCAAGTACAGATGTGCACCACTGAGTGCCCACACAGTCTGACTCAGCAACTCAACTAACGTAACTCTATCACTAGGGATCTTTTATATGTCCACGAGTATATATAAACACAGATATAAGTAAGCTATGTGTTCAAGCTGTGATTATAAGCTATGTGTATTTTTAAAAATCTCTGTATTTCATGAACTGTGATTCAAGCACACTACAGAAAATCATGCACTCAATGAAAAGAATGAAGTATATCCAAATGAAGACTTGGAAAGATAACTCTTGCCTAGGAAGTTAAAAAAAAAAAGGTATAGTAAAACAATCCTATTTGTGTAAAAGGCAAGACAAAAAGATGTATCTATTTGTACATGTGTATGTGCAGAGGAATAAAACTGCAAGGATCAATCCTAAATTGACAGCAGAAAAAAAATTCAAGAGTAAGAACCATATGGTCATCCTTCATTCTGTATGCATCCACATTTTAAAATCTTACAACTTATATTTCTAGATATTTGTAAAACTAGTAAAGACCTAATACCAAAAGTCACTGAAAAACAGTGAGCTATGGTAACTGAAACACTACTATTTCCTCTGTGAAGCACACACAGACAGACACATACACACACAAATAAGATTTCCGACAATGCTTTGATCTCCGAAAAGGACAATCTTTCTGCCCAGACACTTTTCATTTTAACAGTTCTTACAAGTTTGCTATGCCATCAAGACATCACACACCTATACTTCCAGTTACTCCAGAGTTTAAGGCAGGAGGATTACAAATTAAAGGGCAGACTGGGCAACCCTGCCTCAAAATAAAAAGGGCAAAGAATATAGCTCAATACAAGAGTACTTGCCTATCACACAGGAAATCCTGGATTCAATTCCCAATACACACACACACACACACACACACACACACACACACACCCCTCACAGTGGGCAGTAGGCATTTACAAAAAGGTGGAACAACTGGACTTCTCACATATTGCTGCTAAAGTAAAATGGTAGAGTCATTTTGGGAAACAGTTTGGCAAGTTCTCTAAACTAAACATTTATTTACCATATGACCCAGCAATTCTACTTTTAGGCATTAATTCATGAGAAAAGAAAATGTATGTCCACACAAAGACATATGGACATACGTCCAAGCAAATACTGACAGAAGCTTCAATTTGAACAACTACAAACTGGAAAGAACCAATGAAGAGACAAACCTGTGGAACTTCTATCCAATGAATAACTCCTCTGCAGTAAAAAAAAATAAACTACTAATAAGCACAAAAATGCATGAATCATATGGTGCTTCCATTATGTTAAGTGAACAAGCCAAATACATAATACCGCCAATTATACATGCTCTCATATTCACCTAAAAAGCCAAAACTTAGAAAGCAAAGGAGTGACTGCCAGAAACCAGGGAACAAAGGAAGGAGATCAAGTGCAAAGGGCATGAAAGAACTTCCTGCAGTGATGGAATGTCCTGTGTCTGTGGTGGTGGTTACATAACTGTATACATTTGTCAAACCTTATCAAACTACATGTTTAAGACTGGTGAGTTTCACTGTGAGCAAATACATTGTGAATAATGTTAAAGCCATATGGAGTTTTGTACAACTGGATATCAATTATATTTTAATAAAGCTGACAAAAAAATTTCTGAAGAAGTTTGACGCATTTTTAAAAGTATCAAGAAGCTTTCTCTGAGAAGAAAATAAACAAATGGAGTTGATCCACTATTATTTGTTTTCACTGTATGTATCCTGTATATTGAGGGGAAGAAAACAAAAATTTATAAATATTTGCTGCTAGTAACAAAATTTTTGACCTGTGTTTTTTCACAAAGATATCTGACCAGATAGTCTATCTCAGATGCTCAGAGCTCCTTCCTTTTCAGTCGATCCTCAAATCAAACCAGTTTCAGTTTAGTTCACACTGTCTTATTTCTTCCCTCTCTCCCCTCCAATACCATCATGTTCTATCCTAGCTGAACCCTTTATGGCCCAAGAGATTAAAATGCTGCACAGCTATTAAAAAACAGTACCGTGGAGCTTTTCTACCCCCAGTACTAGGGACTGGACTCAGGGCCTTCATACTGAGCTAGCTACATTCATTCACAGCCTTTTCTTGGAGACAGTGTCTCACTAATTTGCTAAGTCATCCAGGATTGGCTCAAACTTGCTGTTCTCCTGCCTCACCTTTCCAGGGCGCAGGGATTACAGGTGGGCACCATCATGAAGTTTCCTGATTCACAAATTAGTAAATGACCTTTGTCACATTTCCAATATTTTCTAAAAAGGAAGTAAAGTTCACCTATGATCTTTACCAGTAGATAACTATTAACATTCTGGTGTTCATCTTCATGTGTCACAAGTAACACAAGACACATTTAACATTCAACAAATTGAAAGATTTACTACAGAAACTCCAATCAATAAAAATAGACAAGTTTTACCTCCAGAGGCTAATAAGCTAAGAGAGAAAAATGTAAACATCAGGAAAATGAACTAGTGATCATAATATATGGATATAACTCAGTTTCAGAATTACTCAAAAATACAGTTAGGGTAGATTTAGAGAAAAAGTCTTCAGGGGGTATTTGTCTTCACAACTGGAATGAAACTGTAGCTATTACACTTTACATTTATTTTCCATATATTGAACAACTGTTAAAGCATTTTAAAAATGGGTCTGACAAATACTCCACGCTCTAACTCATACGTGGAAACTATAGAAGTTGACCTCAATAAAAGTAAAGAGTAGAAAAATGGTTATTAGAGCTCAGGGAGGAGGGCAGTGATAGAGACAGGATGATTAATGGAGACACCAGTGCAATTAGGAGGAATATATTCTAATGTTTTACAACACAGTAGTACAATGATGGCTGACAACTGTGTGTTCCAAAATAACTACTGGAGTGGATTTTGAAAGCTCTCAACACAAAGAAGCCATAAATGTCTGAAGTGATACAAACCAATTATCCTGATCATTACACAATGTATAAGCATATCATAAATATGTACAATTTTTACACGTAAACTAAAAATTTTACACGTAAAACAAAATTTGTTTTTGTTTGTCTGCAGAACTGGAGATTGAATCCAGAGCCTATGTACTCAGCTATATTCCCTAGTCCTTTTATTTCTTTCTCATTTTGAGATAATCTTGCAAAGTTGCCCACACTGAGCTCAAACTTGGGATCCTCTGGCCTTAGCCTCCTGCACAGATGGGACTACAGACATGCTCCACCGCTCATGGCTTCCCACTACTTTTTAACTTCACAGTCCATGCTCTAATACACAAACTAAACAGTTTTCTGAGTCTCCCTTGCTCAGGTTCACCATCTGGAACACCCTTCAGCCAAGACACTGTTTATTTACAATCTAATGTACTTAGACCTCAAGTGTGAATTCACTCTCAAACTCTGTCTATGCAGCTGAAAATAACTCAGTGCTTATAGCCTCCTATCTGTCCTTCTTATAGCACATGTATTTTCCTAATTTGCATGTGATGTTGTTCTGTGGTTTAAAGAAACTCTTTGGTTACCTCATTTATCCTCAGTCACTTAGCAATTCTTAGCCTTCAAGCATTCATATTAAGTACTATGGAATCAAATGGATACACTAATCAGTTATCAAAAACATTTTTCTTTTGTCCATGTTATTTTTATTTAATGTAACAATGGATGGTGGAATTCTAAATGGCACTTTCTGATGTTTGGAGTGCCAGGCATGGTAACATATGCCTGTAATCCCAGCCCTCAGGAGGCTGAGGCAAGAGGATCACCGTGAGTTCGAGGCCAGCCTAGACCAACATGATGAGTTCAAGGACAGCCTGAACTGCATAGTGAGTCTCTGTCTCAAAAAAGAAGAAAAAAAGTGTATGTGTGTGTGCATATATATGTGTATACATACATATATTAGTACATATACACATGTATTACATATATTACACACATATACATATATACATACAAGCACATATATACATTACACATATATACATATATAAGTACATATTTACATGCACATATTAGTACATGCACTAGTACATATATTAGTATGTATAGTAGTACACATATATGTATATATTTACATATACATATATGCATATATATACATGTGTATACATTTATATATACATGTATATATGGAGGCTTTTTTGGTTTTGCTTTTTTGTGTGTGTGATGCTGCAAACCCTCCTTCATGGCCTTCTGCATGTTAAACATATATGCTCTCCCACTGAGTTACACCCCCTAGCCCATATTCCATATTTGTATTTTGACAGTGAGAACATTAGTTTTATAAGCAGAAAAATTCTTTTAACTTCAACTTGACTGAGAAAGTGTGGCAGCAGAAGTGCCACATTTTTCTCTCTTCTCTATCCTTCATAAGCTGATCATGGCAAACAGAACCTTCATGAGAGAACTCTGCCTTCTCAATTGCCTAAGGAAGAAATCAAACTCTGTCTGTCCACCAAGTACCACACAGTATTCTGAAAATCATCACCAGTGTTACTTTAGAATTTTGTATGCTATAGTCACATGTCATTATGACAGAAAAACAGCCTGACTCTGTCCTTAGTGAGGCAATCTCTTGTATACTGCTCCAACTGTCTACCAATTAAATACTGTACAATATGTATATAATAACATTTGTAAAAAAGTTTACAAGGAAATAAGACACACTCTTGCTAAAACCCCCATACATTATACTATTAAGCTTCCAGTTTAATGAACTGTAAGTACCTTATTTAGATACTTACAAAAAGAAAATTAAAAGATTGCCACATACCTGTGGGTTTTCCAAACGTTTTAAATGTTCTTCAAATGAACCTTCTATAAACTGCAAAAAAAAAAAGTCTATTAGGAATGTTATCTATGAAACAGAACAGTTAACTGCTTCACTGTATAAATAATGTTCCCTTTGACATAAAAGTTCTTAAGCAAACCCAGAATACATAAAAATAAAATATATAATCTGTGACAGCACATCCAAATTATTAAAGACCATAAACATACAAAAGAATTTAAAGGAGGAAACACTGCCAGGAAAAGTTTCAGGGAAGAGGAATGATTCAAGATGAAGGCTGGCGAGAATCTAGATGGTCACAGGGAGTGGACACTCTACATGCATAGCGAACCTGGTGTGAGGAGGAAAAACAGGCTGGCCAGATACAGTGGGGCAACTTGGTAGCCAGCTGAGTGAAAGAGGAAGCCAATCAAGGGCCTGTTTATAGAAGGCCTCAATCCCAAGCAGGACTTTCAGACTAGACAGGAAAGGCAATTCAAGGTCACTGCAGATGACAATTTGAACTGAGAAACTACATGATGAAAGCAGTGCTTTTAAGATTAATTTGGTATAGAACAGAATAAAACAGATAAACTAGCTAAGAAACATGTTATCTTAAACGACACAGATACAAGTATTCACTATGTCTTAGGCCAGTTATACTAAGATGGAAACTAATAATGTTTAAGATATTTTCAAGCGGAAGAAAGATTTTTAAAATACAGCTTGCTTTATTGTTATTTTACTGTAAAATAAGTTTAGTCCAGCCATATAATTACCCAACCATTTTTCTATTTTTCTCCTAGCAACTGCACTAATTTGAGAAAGTTCTAAAAGACTTCCTCTGGCGCACTATATTCAATTTCATTTAAATTACAACTCCAGTTAACAAAGTCACACATTTTACATGAATGTATACTCCCTAGTCTACACTTTTTAAACATCTGTGAATTTTTTTAAAGATTAAGATTCTTTTATAAATGATGTACACCAAATTTCCAAAAGTTATCTAAAATTTCAATACATATTTTAAGAATCACACCAATCAGATGCTATTATTCCATATTAGATGATTATTCACAAACTTAAAAAAAAAAAACAGAACTATTTAAAATTGGCAGAGCTCTACATGCATGCTAACACAAACCTGTCACCAATCTAAGCCTCTTTTCAAGTATGAAGTGTCCAGTATAGGCCTCGTGGCTGAACAATGTCAGTAACCAGACAGAACCCTTCCCACAACAGCCTTTTCCAATTCTAGCTAACAGATTCTTATTGTAATGAACATACAAACTTACTTCTTTGGAACTATAAGCTCTGATCATATCTCTTAGGATTATATGGGCTAAATATATGCAAAGCACTTAAAACGAAGTATGTTAGTAAGTGCTCAATTAATATTCAATCAATGTTAACAATGACCATTATCATCAACACAGTTTTACCCTCTGGGGCCAATAATAATTCACCTCAAATTTCTTAAAATATTTATAGACTAGCCCTCTCCTCTTCACTACCACCACACCCCAGTCATCTACATTACCAGTTGCTTTAATGTTCTTCAAATGAACCTGCCAGCTTTTAACAAGGCAAGATTACAAACCATCTGATCAAACAGGTCACCCTACTTCGTACAGTATCTTACTGCCCAACCTAAACCACAGCATACAGAATTTGCTCGAATTTAGGGAACAGCAACCCAAGAGCACACTCAAACCAGGAACCACTTACATGCTATATCTCAAAGTTTAGTTACTTGCAAAGTGCAAATGTTCTTTACCAGTCAATGGGGGAAGGGAATACCATCTAAAGTCATCAAGTTACATAATTTAAGTCATAAACCAAAAACTAATACATAAGGCTTTGAATGTAAAAAGAAAATAGGTCACTATGGCATCTTACTTCACAGCCAATTACAGACTACTGAGATTATAGTAAGTTGTCACACATTTCATTAACTACTAATAACTATTTACATAAAAAGTATTCTAACACATGATTTCACAATGAACCACTGAAAATTAAAAACCTGTAAATGCTTCTGCTAAAATTTGGGAGCTGGTATTACTTATGTTTGGGATATTCATTTACACTCCCAATGTGAAATTTTTTTAACTCACAGGAACTTAACAATACAGAAACTAATGAATCTCAGTAAGTAATTCTCTGAACACATCAAAGCAAGTTTACACACCGTGTGTAAAGACCCTAGCCCAGATCCTCCTTCCATTCCCCAAAGTTCAGTGTTATATTCAGCAGACCTTTCAAAAATTTATGAATAAATGAGTCATGTCAAATAGCCTAGAAAATATCACAACTAATTAATAGATGGACATACGTTCAATAAAAAAGTTATTTTTAGCAAGGGTTATTTCCACAACCTGTAAAATTTCCATGAGAACACTTATGAAAGCCAAAAATGTAAATTTAAATCAAGACACCATCACTTGTTTAACATTACAAATTACCGCTTCAAATTTCTCTCTGTTTTCTCGGAGATAGTGAATGCAGGCCATTCTAACTTCAACATGGCGAGCCTGAGAGTGCAATACCTAGAAAGAAAAAGCAACACCCTATTAAGCACTTTGTTCAAAGCAGATTTAAATTATACCCTAATGCCTTTTTCACACTCAAAATAACATGGCAGCCAATAAACAGCACTCTCCCTCCATTTCCCTTTCTATGACTTCAAGACTTTTACTCACTCTCATCTCCTCCTTTCAGCATGATGACATGACACACAGAAACAGCAATATACCTTAAGTCAGATGTCATTCCATGAAGAATATACCACCGTTTCTCCCTTAGGTCACTAACATCACTCCTTTGGAGACATCTTTGTAAACTTAAGACACTCTTTTCTCTTGTCTGCTTTTTATAATAACTTTAGTTTTCACGAGGCATAACAAAATCCCTGCTGTGCAGTGCTCAGCCTCCATCCTAGGCTTGTTAGAAAAGGGAATAGGCAACTTTGCTAGTAATCCTCTTTGGGGCCTTAAGCCTGTAAGAGATAGATTCCTCCCCTGCCTCCAATAACTCTGAATGTACTTAGTGGGCCTATGTGAAAATTTAAGTCCATGGTGGTTTTTTCAGAAAAAGTAAGGCATCTTAGATAACTGCTTAATTATGAAGCGCACAACACTTCTGAGTATTCTTTGAGAACAGCCTAGTGAACAAGCCTGAAGAATACAAAAACTACTGTGTGCTGCCATCCCAAGAAGCTTGGGATTTGTTCTTACACCCAAAATCATAAAACACCAACCTACAAAGCATGTTCTAGATCCTCTCACTTTGTGGCCTCCGTTTTCTTCTGTTAACTAACCAGCTCAACAAAATGATAACTTCTATTGGTATTTTGTCTCTTAATAAAATTGAGCTCTGAATTGAAACAAATATTCCTTACCATTACTTAGAAACCAGCTGACTAGCCCTTGATGCTTATCATGCTTAAAAGACAAGTTAAAATATTTTTCTATTACTAGGTATCTCAAATGAAGATATTCTTAGTACTAGGTTAAACATACACACTTATACATAAGTACACACATATACATACCTTCAGAAATAACATATCTCAAACTACTATCAAGGCCTCTTGAGAATTTATGGACACAGGAGTAAAGCTAAAAGTTACAGTTCCAAGATAGGTATGGTGGCACACACCTATAATCCCAGCACTCTGGGACACTGAGGTAGAAAGACTACACATTTGAGCCCAGCCTTGGCATAGTTAAGACTCTCTTTCAAACTAGATAAAGAGTTGTGGATCTGGTTCAGTGCAAAAGCCCTGGTCTCAATCCCCAACACTACAAAAGTAAATAAACAGGGGCTGGGGACTTAGCTCAGCGGCACAGCGCCTGCCTGGCAAGTGTGAGGTCGTGAGTTTGATTTCCGGTACCGGAAAAAAAACAAAAAAAAAAAAAAAAGTAAATAAACAGTTACAACTCCAGCTGGGCATGGTGGTGAGCACCTATGGAGGCTGACACAAGAGAATGTCAAGTTCAAATCTAAGCTGGACTACATGGTGAGGCCTTTTCACTAAATAAAGGGGGGTGAGTTATAGCTTTAAATAACTGAGTGAGTCTCTCTCATTTTAGGGTAAGCAGAGAATTCAGGAAAGGCAAGGCTTCAGCTGCCCATTTTACAGCGCTCTTGGCTAACAGCCAAGTTCATTTATACCCACAGAACCACACGCACCACTGCCTGAACAACCAATATGTTCTACTACACTGAAATACATTGAAGATGTAGTAGCTGAGCTCTGCAACTGAGTTTGTTCACAGTGCACCAGCTGGTTTTCAGCTTAACTGGCTGAACCTTCACTGCCGTCTTGGGGCAGTACTAAAAAGCAGCCTCATACGTTCTAAGTTAGTTTCCAATACCATAAGGAAATCCATATATTCTTAAAAAAGACTACAAAAATTTTTTTTGCCAATTCAACAAATGACATTCAGCAGCACTTCTTTCACAGGAACTGAATCAAGGCATTATTAGTATGAGTAAGCCACTGAGTCATCTGATAGGGCCTTCCTGCCATTACAAAAGTGAAGCTAGCGCAAAAGCCATTTACCTAGCAACAGGTGGCAGACATAAGTTAGTAAAGCTTATTTCCCACAGAAGAACAATGGAAGGAATAGCTAATGGCTTTTCTCCACTTTTAACGAAGATGTCACCACAAAGATTCAATCTGAACCTGTCTCTCAGAAGCAAACTTCTTAGTAACTTCCACTGTGGGGTACTGATAATTTACAAAGCCGAACACGGCAAGAGAAGCAAAGTTAAATGACAACTATTTAAAAAAAAAAAGTTTACTGTGCAAGTTTGGGGACATCCAGAATTCAAATATGTTAAATCTATTTTCGTAAATCATTACATAAATGGAAATAAGCTAAAGGTAGGAAGAAGGCTTTCCCATCATTACTTGCAACAAGATAGTGACAAACACTGGGAAAAGCTGAGCCACACTGTTTTAGCAAGTCCTCAAAGAGTGGCTTATTTTTAGCTCTGTGACTAGGAGCAGATTCAGGTCAGGCCTCCTGCAGGTCCAAATCCACAAACATAAAAAAAGGAGTCTCTAAATCAGGTAACTTGGAGGGAAAGACTACTCCTAACTCAAATCTCTCCCCCATCTTTCAAAAGCACCATTCAGATGACTTACTGACTCCTTGGAAATGACGTTTATGATAACTTCAGAAGAGAAATTGTTTACCAAAATTTAAAAAAAAAAAAAATGTTTTGTACAGATTTTAAAAGGGCAGCCTGAGCCAGAGGTTGGTGATACCTCACCCCAAACACTCCCTTTGGCCATAATGGCTACACCCTTAGTCCACATCTACTTAATAACTGAGCTCTCCCAAACGTCAGTCTTGAGCTAAGCACAATGCACTCAGAGTCACATCAGTTGCTGAAAAAAGTCCTTTATGCCTGAACAAAACCCCAATACAACTTCTAAAAAATAGTGTTTTCTGATGTTAATCAGTTTTTAATGTAACTAGTTCTTGCCCCTTAAAAATTCTTAAAAATAGAGCGAGATGCCACTACAGTATGGAGAGGCTTCTATAGAATCAAGTTCACCAAGTATACTATGGCATGTAATACTGAAACAGACCTATCTTCCTGCTTCAATGTAAGTAGTACCTGGATACCTGGGCTTGAACTCTCAATATTAACCTCCACATCTTTCTTAACTCTTTTTACTAGGATGTAATAAATATGAGCTGACTTCACTTCCACTGCCTCTCATTCCAGAGGTGCTAGGGAGTCGAAGAAGACTGAGAAGAAGCAGAACAGACAAAGATACGGAAAACGCATTCACAAATGGAGCCGAATGTTTATCTAATTAATAGCTGAGGACTGAGCTGGGTGTGTGAACACCCCCCCACCACAATAAAACACCCTAAATTTCTGAAAATGAGAGAAGTCTAAAATAACTGAAAAAGACTGACCTTTTTAAGAAAAATGTTGCAACAGCAATGCCTGCAACACAATGTAAAGGTTTCTATACATTAACCCAGTTTCTTGCTTTAAAAAAAAAAATTTAATTTACATATCAAGTAAATTATTTACCACAAACAGAAAATTGCAAAGATATTTAGCATTCAAAAGAGGTGAAGGTGGGAGGAGCCCACAGATAGAGGAAGGCGCAGCTCTTGAGCTGAAGGAAAGCAAACTCCGAAAGGTACGAAAATACACACCACGGCAGTAATGTGAAACTTTCATCCAACTACTGCAATAGCTATCTTCAAATATAGGATGGGTTTTGGTAACTGCACACCTACAATATATAGTGTTATGTAACACGGAAGAAGCTGTCAAAAAAAAAAAAAATCAGAAACATCTTCCTAAGCAACTGTACCGGGAACGGTTTCCATCATTAAAAGGGAAAAAACCCAGTCAGATCGGCCTCTAGAGAACCCCTTCAATACTCCTCCTCCTGACACAAAAAGACTATTCTAAACAGCAAATTCTCTTTAGTATACCTCCTCTGCCTCCTCAAACATTTAAGTGTGGAATCCACTAAAGACTGAAAATATTCTCTATCTCTAAGCGGGTGGCTTTCGCAAAAGGCAGTTTGCCCCGTGGCTCCAGTGACATCGGCGAGCTTGACCAGCCCGCATTCCAAAGTCCAGCAGCAGCAGGAAGAATGTGTCCCCCCGAAGTCGGGCGCACCACCTCCCCCGGTAAACACCGCTCCACTGCGCGCAGCGCCGCGCCGGCGGCCGCGGCCACACTGAGGAGGCGCAGGTCGGCGGGGCCCGCGCACGCCGCGAGGCGGCCCCGCAAGCTGCCCTCCACTCGTCCGCTCCGACGTCCCAATGGGCCGCTGTGACGACAGCGGGGCCACCCGCGGCCCACCGCCCGCCGCCCCTCACCTGCTCAGCCACGGCCCGGAACAGGCACGAGCCGTCCTTGGCGACCAGTTTCCGATACAAGCCCAGTCTCCGCAGATAGGCGTCCATGGGCGTCGCGTCCTCGCAGGGCCCCGCGCCGCCCCGCTCCCCGCCGTCGGGAGCGCCGACGGCCGCCTCCATGTTGCCGGGCGCGCTGC
>NW_004955428.1:1108212-1110463 GCF_000276665.1 Chinchilla lanigera
CGGCCCGAGGCGGCGGCCCGCGCTCTCCGCGCGCATAGGGCCCTGCCTAGTGCATGGCTGTCCGCACGCGGCCGCCTCCCGCAGGGACCACGCGCCCCGGCTCGGGGGAGGGACTCGAAGCCGACCCTGCGAGTGCGAAGTCACTTCCCGACGGCCGCGCTGCCCCGCGAGGGCGCCGGCTCTGGGGTCGCGCACCCCACAAGTTTCCTCGTCCCGACTGAGGAGCTGGGCGCCGGCCGGCCCGGGTGAAGCGAGGCCTGCGACCCTGCGCACGGCTCACGCCGGGAGCCCAGGAAACCAAAAGAGAAAGCCGCGGCTTTTCGATTCCCCACCTCACCAGAGGCGCCGGAGGGGCGGGGAGCTTGGAGTGGGTGGGAGGGGGCGCCCGGCGGAGGGCAGCTGCCTCGCAGCGCAGAATATGTTTTCGCTTTCGGCCCACCGCGGAGAGGACGGCGGGAGATGTAGTTTGGCAGCGACAGGAAGTTGGCGTGCGGCGGGCGGGGACGCCCCGGCCTGCCTACGCGGGGGTGGAGCCCGGAAGGCGTGCGGACTACAACTCCCTACAGACCCCGGGAGCCCGTTTAGCGCTTCCCTGGCTCCGAGTCAGCGAGCAGGCCAAGGGCTTCCGCCAGCCGACGCCCGCGACCTGAGTGGCGCCCGCCCTCCCCGTGCGCCGCGCGGCCGCGTGCGTAGAGTTGCCAAGGACACCGCGGCGGTCGCGACGCCGGCCCTTTGTGTACTTCCAAATGGGGCGCACCTGTCTGCACCCCTCCCCCCAGCCTACTCGCCCGGCCTTGCCACAAAGGTGGCTTTAACGGCTTCAGCAGAAAATAAAGCTAATTTGCCGAGGCTCCCAAAGGATACCATGCGGACGACACACGCTGACCGTAAATCAACAGTAGGCCGCCGCGGATACCTACTAGAAATGAGGGGTACAGCTCACGCGCAGCGGCCAGAGGATGCCAGTGCCAAAGGCATTTTTTCACCCTGTCACTGCAGCTGCTTATCCGCACAAAGAGATGCCACTATTGGAAGAAATTAGAATTTTTCTTCCCTCCAAACAAAATCATCTTGTAATTGCTTAATAAAGTGCTGCCACTGCGATGGGGTTCAAAAGGGACGAGGCTTCAGGCTCAACTTCCTACCCCTCCGGAGTATGGAAATGACCAAGTCGAACGCTGGGTAATTACCATGCTTTAGAGAATGGTAATTAGCCAACATGTTCTGGGACACCAGAATTTTAATTTGCTAAAATACTACAGCATCTGGTGTCCTTATGTAAATACACGATTAATCAGAAAAAACTACTCCAGTCTTGAGGCCGTGGTAGAGGAGAGAAAAGTGGAGGCTTGCCATGGGTTTAGGCGTAGTCAAATTCTTAGCAACGGAGGCAAGGCAGGCCAGATGGTAAGAATCCAACATAAATTACTGAAAACTCTGTTAAGACATTTTTCTGTATTTTCAATGCAAGCAATTAGTCACATTTTTACTTTCTTTGAAGCATCTAAATTTGATTTCTCCATGTTTAAATATTCTATCTGCAATTGTACCATTTTTAAAGAATATAAACATCATTGTGATCTAAATGAAAATTTTCCTTGTCCAATAGTAAATTTTTTTACATCTTGTACAAACACTTTTAAGAAAAATCTAATTTCAGGTTAAACCTGTGGCTATATTCTTTTTTTAATATATTTACATTGCATATACTTTTCATTCTGTTTTTTACAAAATTATGGAACACTGCCCCTACTTACAACACAGCTTACCTTTTAGACCCCCAAAACATTCAAACTACAGCTGGAGATGCAGTTCGGGTAGAGTTCTTGCCTAGCATGTGTGAAGCCCTGGGTTCAGTACCCACCAACACATAGTAATAAAGGCCGTAGGTTGTAAACATTAATCTTAAAAACAGCCAAATTTCTGGTATGCCAAAACAAATCCAACTTTCCTAACATTTAATATTCCTAAAGTAAGAATTTCTGAACTTAATCTCAAATTCTGTATGTATGTATAAGAAATATGTGTGCAGTTTGTCATGCTAAGAGTGCACTGCTCAATATTTCAGGGATATAACATAAACTTGTATTGAGCCGGGCATGGTGGTGCACACCTGTAATCCCAGGACTCAGGAGGCTGAGGCAGGAGGATCATTCCGAGGTCAAGACCAGCCTGGGCTACAAAGTAAGCTCAAGGCCAGCCTGAACTGCATAGCGAGACCCTGTCTCAAAAAGACAAAAAAAAAAAAAAA
>NW_004955428.1:1111602-1115733 GCF_000276665.1 Chinchilla lanigera
GCAACCTGAAAAAGGGTCAGGAGGCCCTAATAAAATTACTAAAATTAAGGTTATGCAAAGGTATCAACCAACTTCTTGTGCCCAGTCAATACCTCAAGTTAGCTGTTTACTCTGACAAATTTTGGGGCTAATAATTGAAGGAGATGGGATTAGGGATTTGATTTTTTTATTTTCTTCCTTTCTTTCTTTTTTTCTTTCTTTCTTTCTTTCTTTGATTTTCTTCTTTTTTCTCTCTCGCCCACCTGCTTGCTTGCTTGCTTGCTTGCTTTCTCTGATGAAGTTTGATTCCAGGGCCTTGCATGTGCTACATATGCACTCTATCACTGAGCTACACCTCCAACCCAAAATTTTTTTAAAAATTGTTTTGTTTTTAAAAATGTAGGGGCCAGAGATATAGTTCAGTGGCACAAGCGCCTGTCTGGCAAGTGCAAGGTCCTGAGTTCAATTCCCAGTACCAAAAAAAAAAAAAAGGTGAGGTTGGCAGATTATACGGAGGTTTTGAATTTTTTTCCTGTACTATAAGGCTAGATATGGTGGGAGGCAGCCTCTAATAGGGCTCCCATGATTCCCACATACTGGTGCTCACACTTCTGTACAATGGCTCTCACCTTCTGACGAGGTTAGTCTGAGTGACCAAAAGCGATAGTATGTCACTTCTGAAGTTAGGTTACAAGAGATACTTTTTTGACGTTTTGATTGTAGCTTGCATCTCATCTCTCATGAGTCACTCAGTGTGCTGCAAGCCAGCTCTTATACACAGGTTTCCCTAGGTAAGGAGCTGGAGCCTCTTTCCACAGATCTGTGCATATCTTTTTAGGTGAATCCTCCAATCCAATCAAGCTTTCAGATGACTATAGCCTTGGCCAAAACCTGGACTCATGGGAAAACACCCAGCTAAACTCTGAAATTTTTGAGACCTCTGAAACTATGTGAAATCATTTTTTTCAGTTTTCTTTGGGGTACTAGAGATCACAACCACGGCTTTGTACATATTAGGCCAGTGTGGTACAACTGAGCTACATCCCCAGGCCTATAAAAAAATGTTCTATGCTTTTAAGTTTTGGAGTAGTATGTCACACAGCCATAGATAAGTAATATAATACTTCCTTGCTGGTCAGATAGACAGAATATATTTTAATAATTCATGAAAATAATTGCTATTTTAATATCATTTGCGGATTTACCAGCTGGCTGAATTCTAAGCAAAAGAAGGTAAGTTATTTTACCCAAAAGTGAAAAGAGCCTGTAAGTGAATTTTTTTTTTTTCAGGCTTTTTGAGACAGAGTCTCGCTATGCAGTTCAGGCTGGCCTTGAGCTCACTTTGTAGCCCAGGCTGGTCTTGAACTTGCAACGATACTCCCGCCTCAGCCTCCCAAGTGCTGGATTACAGGTGTGAGTCACCATGCCCGGCTGTAAGTGAAATTTAAAAGAAAAAATTTATTTGCAAAATTTTTTACAAAAAATAGAGTAATCTAAGAATACCTGGACATTATTGCAACACTTTTATTTTCTATTAAAATTCGGTACAATCCTACCAAAAAATAATTTCATAGAAAAGGACCTGTTTCAGATGCTATGTACTAGAAAGTGCAATCATTATCCTCCACTTCCATTTTATTTCCTTTGAGTACTATCAACCATTGGATTATTTTTCCCAACTACCTTGGAACCAAATGTGACCATCTGAATATGTTTAGGTCAGTGACATGAAAGAAAAATTGATGAATTTAACTTCTTGCTAATCTCCTTAAAGATGAAGCCTCATACTCTCTACTCTTTTCTACTTCTCACAAACTACTTTGAAAACATGATTAAAGCCTAATTAGCCAGTTTTGATCATGCAAAGAGCATACCCTAAGAGATAATAGAGCAATGAAGTGTGGAGGAACCAAGGTTCTCGACTATTTGGGGGCCTACAGGCCTTGGACCACTCACTTCCAACTGTCTGTAAGAGAAACTTGTTTTATTAACCATATTTATTGTTACTTAGTCTTTGTATTCTACTATATTTTTCTCCATTATTAAAC
Organism: Chinchilla lanigera; assembly: GCF_000276665.1. Lineage (NCBI taxonomy): Eukaryota > Metazoa > Chordata > Mammalia > Rodentia > Chinchillidae > Chinchilla > Chinchilla lanigera. The sequence continues at coordinate 1,113,630 of NW_004955428.1, forward strand.
ATAATCATATTTGGATCTAAATAGAATTTAATTATGAGAACCTTCCTCAACTGAACAGAATGCATTTGTTTTCTGAAAAGCTGGGGAATTGCAAAAGACTTAATCACAAAAATCGCAAGTGTCTGAGGACTTCAAAACATCAATTTAACACCAAAATAATTACGTTATTTCAATTACTTTCTCCATCACTAATCCATTCTCCTTCAGTTCTACATTTGATAGCATTAATGGCCTCATTTTGAAACTCCCCTTTGCCATTATGGGAATAACCATCTGAATATCTTGATTACATCTCCTTTGCTGATTCCTTTTCTTTCCTACCCCCATCCCTAGGGCTTAAGCTTTTTTTAGCTCTGTTCTCTATTCCAAGCTTATCTCTCCATGCTAAGCATTTCCACCAAAAGTACTTTGCAGGGAGGTAGGAAGATGTAATACTAGGGATTGAACCAGGGCTTCATACATGTTAAGCAATTGCTCTACCATATTCCCAGCCCGTAAAGCACATCGTTCCTATAAACAAAGTCATCTTTCTCCTAAAACATTACTGACTGGCTGGGCATGGTGGCGCACACCACACACCTGCAACCCCAGCACTGAGGCTGAGGCAGGAGGATCGCAGTGAGTTTGAGGCCTACCTGGGCTACATAGTGAGTTCAAGGACAGCTTGAACTATATAGTGAGACCCTGTTTCAAAAAGAAAAAGAAAAAGAAAAAGAAAAGAAAAACTTTACTGACAAGTGCTACAATACATAGAAGGTACTATGCCAGGTATGGTGGTACATACCTGTAACCCCAGCAGTCTGGGAGGCTGAGGTAGGATCTCCAGTTCAAGCCCAGCCTGGGCAACTTAATGAGAGCTTGTCTCAAAATTAAAAAAAAATAAAAAATAAAAGGACTGGAGATGTAGCTTGGTGAAAAGGCCCTGGGTTCACCCTGGAGACATACCTATTGAATGACTTAATGATAGATCGTTTATTATGACAGATAGCTCTTATTTTTGCTTGATAACCACTCGGCTATCTGCGCGATAAGTGAGAACAATTAAGGTGACATTACAGTCAAAATGATTAAAGGAAAAACCTGCCAAATGTGGTGGCACACGCTTGTAGGATCAGCTACTCCAGACACTGAGGCGGGAGAATCACAATTTCACAACCAGCCTCGGCAACCTAGCCAGACCCCGTCTAAAGGGCGGCGGGGTGGGGAGACAGGAAGAAGACGTTAAAGAAAAGTTTGAAGTAAGGGCTGGAGATGCAGCTGTACGGTAGGCACTTACCTAGCAAGCATGAGGCCTCAGGTTCACTCCCCAGTACCAGAGACACAGAGGAGAAACGAAGAGAAGCCATGAGAAGCCACGAGAGAAACAACGGGAAGCGACGAGAAACCACGAAAAGCCACACGAGAGAAGCCACGCGAAGCCACGCGAGAGGAGCCACGCGAAACCACGCGAGAGAAGCCGTGAGAAGCCAAGAGAACCGAGGAGAGGAAAAACCCAGCTGAGAATGAGATAACCAAACTAATTAGTTCATGCAAAGTAGGAAAACATTTACATGATGGGGATATATTCCCAACTTATATTTTCGGGGAATTATCACTCAGAAAAAGCACGTTCTCTGTACTCTTAACAAGAAAATGACTGTGTTATAGTTTTTGGGATTCATTGCTGGCTATTCATCAGAAGGAAGGAACTAACTGCCGGAAGTAAAAGACTCACTGGTGAGCTTCTGACACTGTGCGCATGTTTTCTCTGGTAACTTTGAACATCAGCTTTAGCAAGGCCCTTCAGGAACCTTGGAACTCTGAAGCTAGGTACACGCTCTTACATAGCAAAGAAAAAATTAGATCACAGAAATTATTTCACTCTTTTTCCTTGTTACATCAAAAGGATTAGAAAAATGAAGAGGGAGAGACATCGTTTCCAAAATGGGAAGCAAATACATTTCAACACAGGAGAGTGAAGATCAAACTGCTAGCAAGTTTGATCAACTACGGAAAACTTCTCCCTCCCTTTCCCTTTCCCTTTCCCTTTCCCTTTCCCTTTCCCTTTCCCTTTCCCTTTCCCTTTCCCTTTCCCTTTCCCTTTCCCTCTCCTCCCTTCTCCTCC
>NW_004955428.1:1116128-1118105 GCF_000276665.1 Chinchilla lanigera
TCAGCCTCCCCAGTGCTGGGATTACAGGCGTGCACCACCACGCCCGGTTTGAATCACTATGTAGCCCAACCCACCTCCAACTCATGGAACTCCTCCTTCCTTAGCCTCCTGAGAACTGGGATTACTGGCATGCACCACCACACCTAGCTTACTTTTTTAAAGTAATTTAAGTGTTTTGTTCTGTTTTAATAGACATCACGCTCAAAAACAAAAGAGAAGGGGAGAAGAAAAACAAAAAAAAGAAAAACAAGCTAAGACTCTATTGCCACCTGTTAGCCAAGTGCCAGGTGAATTAACCTGGGGAAGGTCCTTTTGAAGGACTTGGCTGAAGAGACTTGGGTAGCTAAGTTTTTTCCAGCATACTATCCAGCTCTGTCTGAGCTGGATCACCCACTTTCTATTTTACACAGCTGTCAGTGTTTGATGGCCTGACTGCTCTACGGTACCAAAGTTAGTGTAAGCGTGAAGATTCTTGCCCAATCCCAGTGTGAATCCCTACAGCAGAGCACCTACCTGCACTTCAGGTAGTAAGTTCCAAACCCCAGAGCTAAGGCTGCCGTCTCAAGACCCTATTACTTATAGGATTGGAGAAGTGAAACCATAATTTAGTTTCTTATTAAATTGCTGCTTCCTTGTGAGGAACACAAACACATTGAGTTGTCCAAGCTGAATGTTGCTAATAAACTTCAGAGCTGATTGAGGCTGTTATAGAAGCAGCTATTCAGCAGCTAATCTCTGCAAAAAAAAAAAAAAACCTTCCCCATCCAATTTTCTTCTCCATCCGTCCCTACCTCATAATTCCACTCTGACCAAAGCAAATTCACAAAGTCCTGTTATAAGGTATTTACTTTAGCTCCCAGTGGGATTGTAAACTCTTTGTGAGCTTGTAGAATTTAAGATTCTTTTGTCTTTATCAAGTGTCTAATGATATGCATAATTGCTTTTGCATATTTAGGTTAACAATTCAATAAGTAGTCATTAAATGATGTCATGTATTCCCAGTGAAATGCTCAGTGAAGAATGTATTTAGAATAAAAATTTATAATTATGAAACCTATGCAGTAGTTGAGGCCTAAATATTTGATACAACCCAGTGGGCCAACATAGTACATTAGGTTGTATATTATACCTTCTTTATTAAAAAGCCCATTAACTAAATAGAGAATTGATCATTTACATTTCAATATCTCCATACATTAGAATACTGTTCAGTCTCCAAAAACAGTGTGTTTTTATGTATGTACATGTTATATCAGAAAACTTCTGAAAATCACAGTCTGCGAAAAGGTAGAAGATAGTGGATGAATGAATCAGAGATCAACCATGAGTTAATGATCATAACAGTTAGATGTTGAAGCTTGGTATAGTGGCACATGTCTGTAATCCCAGCACTCCAGGAGACTCAAGCAGAAGGCTTGGGCTGGAGATACAGCTCAGTGGCATAAGCACTTGCCTGGCAAGCCTGAGGTCATAAGTTCGATTCCTGGTACCAAAAACAAAAAACAAAAAAACAAAAAAACAAACCAGAAGGCTCACAAATTCAAGCCCAGCTTGGGCAACACAGCAACTGAGCAAGATCCTGTCTCAAAAATGGAAAGTAAAAAAAGGTCTGGGGCTGTAGCTCAGTGAAAAGTCCCTAAATGCAATCACAGTACTGAAAAAAAAAAAAAAGTGATGCATACATGGAGTTCATTTTAGTATTTCTTTTACTTTGGTTTTTTTTTTTTTTTTTTTTTTTTTTTTTTTTTTTTTTTTGGTTTTTCTCCGGTACCCGAACAGGGTCTCTCTATGGAGTTCAGGCTGGCCTTGAGCTTACTTTGTAGCCCAGGCTGGTCTCAAATTCACAAGGATCCTCCTGCCTCAGCCCCCGAATGCTGGGATTATAGGCGTGTACCGCCACGCCCGGCTATTTCTTTTACTTTGTAAACATTTGAAATTTCCTATAATACAACATTTTAAAAGCAAGGTTTTGAATCC
>NW_004955428.1:1118864-1127840 GCF_000276665.1 Chinchilla lanigera
AAAAAATCTTGTCAAATGTAATACTAGGTCAGTAAGCTTCCCATTACTTAACAGAAATCTGGAAAAAAAATCAGTTTATAAGGAGAAAAGTTTGATTTGAGTTCTCTATTTCAGAGGTTTTTGTCCATGGTGAATTGGGCCCCTCAGTTTTGGTGTTGTAGCAAGGCAGCACATCATGGCAGGGAGCACATGGTGGAACAAGCTACTCACCTTATGGTGGCTAGGAAGCAAAGAGAAAGAAAGAAGAGAACAGCATCCCACAGTCCCTTTCAAGGGCATGCCCCCAGTGATCTAAATGTTCCCACTAGACCCTATTTCTGTGGTTTTTATTTTTTTGTCTCCATTTCTTAAAGGAACCACCTCTCAATGACACCAGGGGCTGAGGACCAAATCTTAGAATATGGGCTTGTGTGTTTGTGTGCAGGGGGTACATTTCAGAGTCAAATTATAGCAAGTACCAATATTTTAAAATTAAAACCACACATTAAAGTATTAATAAAATATACAAAAATGTAGCATAAAAGCTAAACCTAATATATGTAAAATATGTTATTCTTAAAAGAATTGTAAAACTTTAACAGTATTAACATATAATTAACACAATATATTATGTATATTTAAACCATTAAATTGGATGAATCAATATGAATTAAACCTATGAATCCATCACCATAATCAAAATAATGAAAGTATTTTGCTGATGGATATTTAAGTTGTTTCTAGTTTGGGGCTATTAAAAAATAGGCAAAAACCCTCAAATCTCCATCAATTGATGGAAGATGAACAAAATATAACACATGTAAAATATAAAATTTTGTTAGCAATCAAAATTAAAATGTATTAATAGACACCATAAAATGGATCAACCTTGAAAACATTATGCTAATGAAATAAGCTTGGTATAAAAGACCACATGTATGATTCCCTTCATAATATGAATATTCAACTGCGTGTGGTGGCACAAACCTGAAATCCCAGTACTCTGGGAGGCTGAAGCAGGAGGATTGAAATTTGGAGCCCAGACTGAGCAGCTTGGCCTCTGACTCAAAATAAAATGAAAGAGGCTGGGAATGTACTTCAGTGGTAGAGCTCCCCTGGGTTTAATCCACATATTGCATCATCATCATCATCATCATCATCATCATAGTAATGACAAATGACCAGAACAGGCAAATTTATATAGACAGAAAATAGAGAGGCTTGGAAAGTGGGAGGAATGAAGAGTGACTGTTATGTAATTGGTGGGATTTTTGAGGAGAGATGACACTGTTCTAAAATTAAACAACAGTAATGGTTGCACAGCTCTGTGAGTATACGAAAACCCTGAAGCTGTGCACTTTAAAAAAGTGAATTTTATGGAGTGTAAATTACTCCCTGGTAGAAAGCCACTGCTCAAAAGGAAAGAATGACTAGGGTGAGGGAAAAGAGAAAAGAAAGAATGGAAAAATACGAATATATATGTATATATGTATATATATATATATACACACACACACACACACACACACACACAAGATGGCGAAGGTACTACTAATACTAATTTCCATTGCTTCATTGAAAGGAACAGTTAATGTTTAATTGTTTGATCAATCTTACATGCCTATATTTGTTTATTGAGTAACCAATTTGAAGATAATAATATGTAATGGAACAACCATTGTTAATTTCCTATCACCTTGTCTGAAATTCTATATTGCTTTTATTGTTTTTATGTTATTTTATGTATGTCTGTGTGTTTATTAATATGTTTTAGTCCTTTTTTCCTGTTATCTTTAAAATAAAATAAAATTTTTCAAAAGATAAAAATATTATTCCCTGGCAAACTATTATAAAAAATAAATAAAATGGAGAAGTATTTTAAATAAAAAGCCAAACTTGAATATATATTATTATTTGCCTTCAGAACTACATGGTGCACTTTTTATAAAGTAAATAACATTTTCTTGCACTAAAATCTACTGTTTTTAAATAATTCAATTAGCGTTGGTTTCATTTTCCTCAATTAGCAAAAACAGTTAACATGTTTAGACTGATTAGTTTGGTAATATAATCAGCTTATCTAGTATTACCTTCTAGATAAATACCCATAACTTTACAAACAACATATTCAGTCCCCTAGTTATCTATTTTTGTAAAGCTTTTTCAGTAAATAATCTTGGATGTAAAAGTGTACCTTAGAGCGCCAAGAAAACAAAACACAGTAGCAGTAGAATAACAAAAATGTGATAGGATCTGAGTTTTCTACTTGTTTTAACGTTTTCTTTCTAGTTCTTTGAAATAAACATATTCTAGGGAAAAAGGAATTTCTGTTGCCACTCCTGAGAACGTAATGTACAAGGTATGTCTCATACCTGCTTCTGAATGATGGAGCAGGCATCCTGGCACATGCCTGTAATCCTAGCACTTGGGAGGAGGCTGAGGTGGGAAGAATGAGAATTTGAGGTCAGCCTTGGTGACACAGGGAGTTCAAGGCCAGCGTGCACTACATGTGTTATATTGTCCTTGTTGAGAACGAAACAAAACCTGATCTAGCTGGGTGCAGTGGGGCATGCCTATACTCCCGGCATTCTGGGAGGCTGAGTGAAAGAGGATCACAACTTTGAGGCCAGCCTGAGCAATTTGGCAACTTAGTGAGACCCTGTCTCAAAAATAAATAAATAAATAGGTAAAATGGGTTAGGGATATAGCTCAGTACAAAGACCCTGGGCTAAATCCTCAGTATTGAAAACAAACAAACGAAAAAAAAAAAAAAACAAGAGCGGGTATTTCATAAGTGTGACTATAAGCAAGGGTGTAGGATAGAAAGCACATGGAGTTCGATGGGATGGGGGTTGGTATGTAGGGCATAAACGTAGAAAAGAAATGAAAAAGAAAATAAGAGCATACTGCTTAAGAAGGGCTGGGTTAGTGAACTAAAGAAGGATGACTGTGACGCTTCACAAAGATAAACTCCAGGCTCCCGCACCCGCTGACTTCCCTGCTGGCACGCTGGCCTGGATCCAGCTTATCTGCTGGCTGTCAGCTGAGTCCAGAGAGTTTCCGCTACCCTCAGCCAGCTAGTCCACATGCACATTGTTCCTGCAGTGGCTTCCCCATGTTGAATGTCAGGAGAGTCCTGGGCACCTTGCAGCATGGTAAGAATGTTGCAGTCGCCGTAGCGCCTCCTCCAGCTGTGCTGTGCAGTGATGCTGACTTCTTCCTGCGCTCTAATGTGGAGAGACAAAACCCAAAGGGAGGAAGAAGTTAGTAATGTATGCTTCTTCGCTTACCTAGCGGATTATTTGTCTATGGTGTCGCAACACCATTTTACAGATGCTTTGTGGGGCCAGGACTGGGACTGTGCAGGTTATCCTTTCCAGAGTTCTTTGCCAGTTAGTAGTTGGTTAAATTCCTCAATTAGGAGGCCCTAGAGGATAGATTAGGAGGTAAGAGGAGGGGACAAGTGATCTCTTCCTCAGTTTTTTACTGTTGCTGGTTGTGTTGTCCCATTTTTTTCAGTAGCCCCAGAATAAGCCTCCTCACCCGCTCAGAGGAGGCCAGGAAGCAAGCTCCTCCCACAGGCCTGATCCCTAGTCCAAGAGGACTTACTCCAAGATAAGCGCTAACCCCGGTATCTTCTGTTATTTCCTCACACCTAGGGATGGCTGTTGTCTCTGGGCTACCCCAGTGCTCCATTTTCTTCTTTCAGTCCTATAGTACTTGAATAACCAATTCTCTGTATGAAATTTTCCCTGATTTAAAAAAAAAAAACCAACTATTTTTTAGCTGAGGATGATGGTAGATGCCTGTAATCCCAATATTCAGGATACTGAGGCAGGAGGACTGAAGGTTTGAGTGCAGCCTGAGCAATTTAGTTAGACATTGTCTCAAAACAAACAAACAAACAAACAAATAGAAAAAAAATAAAGAGGCTGGGGATGTAGCTCAGTGTGAATGCCCTGGGTTCAATCCCCTGTACAACAACAATAATAGTAACAACCTATTTTTCTTTCTCCCTGACTGGACTCTGGCTAATACAGTACTGCCCTTTGCTAGCTGTAACATGTAGGGATACCCACCTATTCCTTTATAAAGGTATGAAAAGATTACACCAAAAAGAGAAAAAATTGGTGAGTTTTGCTCCTTCGTAAACTCAGCGCATATCATCTTCCTAATGAAATGTTTAAAGTCATCTCATTTAAACATGTCATACTTGTTTTTCAGCATCCTAGCCACCACCCGTAAAACCTCCTATACCAATAAATAGACTGCAATATAAAAGAGAAATAGCTGACAGTCTTTTACATATAGCCTGTAACATGTTTTAAAATTAAGTCGGGCATGGGAGCACATGCCTGTAATCCCAGCATTCTGGACTAAGGCAGGAGGATTGTAAATTGGAGGCCAGCCTGGGCTAACAGAGTTTCCGGTCACCCTGGACGCTGAGTGATCCTGTGACTCAAAAAACAAGTTTAGGTATGATTGCCCCTGCATTTATAGAGCTGAATTCATCTAGTAATACGAAAGTGTGATATATGATAAGTGCTTAAATTTAAATTTATTGCTATAAAACACATTGCCATCAACACACCCACCCGCTCAAAAATTACTCCTGACTTTGAACACACTTATCCCATTGTCTTACCACTTTCAGAAGCCGTTTTGAAAGCCTTCTTTCACGAGTATCTTTACAAGGTATGATCATGAGTATGGTGAATGCTACTGTTCAGGGCTATCCAATGGAAAGGAAGGCTATAAAAAAATTAAGGTGTGTTTTTATCCACCTTATTCACTGGACCTGGCACTATATGACTTCTGGCTCTTACCTAAAGTCAAAATGACCATGAAAAGTAAACATTTCAAATAGATTCAGGGCATGGGGGCAGCTGTGACTATACAGCTAAAGATGCTCATACAAGAGGACTTCCATTTCAGAGAGTAGTAAGAATGATGGGATAAGTGTGTTCAAGGTAACAGTATTTTGAGAGGGATTAATGGCAATATGTCTTTTACTATAATATTTTTTTAAAAAAATTAAACATTCAGTGTAGTTTTTAATCATAGCTCATTTATTTCCATGACATCCCCCAGATCCAAGAGACTACCAAATTTCCATCCTCAATAATTTATTTTAAACCAAAAAACTAAATCTCTTCTACTGATAAGACATTCAACCCCTTGTTTTCAATTTTTAAGTAGTCTCCTTTCACCTATAGAATTTGAAGACCTTCTGTCTACTACATGGCTTCCTCCCTGTCTGCCTAAACTGTATTTAAGTATGCAGAATAAGGCTGATGGATGATAGTTTTCAAATGAGTATTTAAGAAAATCTCATAACTACTGTGCGCCAATTCCGCATTCATTCTCAGTGCCAAATTGGCCCTTCCCTGGCTGGTCTGGGGAATAAAGCTGGACACTCTGCTTTGCCACTGGCCTGTTGTAAAGCTTTGTCAGTAGAGAAAGTATGGGGGATGCTGGAGGAAAAAGGAGTCTCGTTTTCTGGTTACAGTGTGTTCTTGCTGGTTTCTGCAATCATGGGCTGCACCCAGTGAACCTTAGCATATGGCTCCTCTTGCTAGTGGCCAGGTATTTCTCCACAAACAGTGTCCTCCAGCACTCCCGGAAGTGAATTCCAACAGGTTTTACCGGGTGACACCTCAGAAAACTCTGCCATCCAGTGAACTGAGGTTGTGCTATGTCCAATGGTATCCTCTTTGTTATTTAAATTCTATGGGTGCGGCTGCTCCATAAACTGTTGTTCACCTATCCTTTGTAGTCCTTATCTTGTACAGTACTAGCCAAACCCTTACCACCCTGTTTGTGTTAACAATCCTTAACTTATTTCCTTTTCTCTTTCTTTCTCCCTCTTCCTTCTCTTCCTCCTCCTCCTTTTTTTCCCTCCTCTTTCTCCTTCTCTCCTTTTTTTTTTTTTTTTTGTCTTTTTGAGGCAGGGTCTCACCATGCAGTTCAGGCTGGCCTTGAGCTCACTTTTTAGCCCAGGCAATGATCCTCCTGCCTCAGCCTCCCAAGTGCTAGGATTACAGGCGTGTGCCACCACGCCCGGGCCTCTCCCTTATTTTTGTTTTGTTTTTTTTTGTTGTTGTTGGTTTTTTTTCTCCGGTACCGGGAAGGAACTCATGACCTTGCGCTTGCCAGGCAGGCGCTTTGCCACTGAGCTAAATCCCCAGCCCCTCTCTCCCTTATTTTTGTGAGACCAGTTCTCACTATGTAATCCAATCCAGCCTTAAACTCACTATGTATCCCAGGTGGCCTTAAAATTCATGATCCTTCTACTTCATCCTCCTGAATGCTGGAATGATAGACATGTGCCACCATGCCAGCTCTGTACTGTACTTTCTCAGTTCAAATTACTGCATTTTTCTCTCCAGATTGGACAATGATTGATAAATACTCTTGTTTATTTAGCCTCATTCCATCTGGCAGCAATAACTAAGCAAACATGGAGCATCTTCTATATGATATGTGATACTTATCAATTGTATCATAAACATACATTTGAGCAGGAAGGAAAATTATTTCTTTCTTTATTTATTTAATGTTTCTGGGTATTGAACGTAGGGCCATCACCCTGAGCTACATTCCCATCCCTTTTATATTATTGTTTTATTATTATTATTATTTTATTTTCCCAGTACCGGGAATCTAACTCATGACCTTGTGCTTGCCAGGCAGGCGCTTTGCCACTGAGCTAAATCTATATTATTGTTTAAAAATTTTGTTTGTTTTGTTTTGTTTTGTTTTTCTTTTGTTTGTTTTAAAATTTTGAAACAAGGTCTCACCAAGTGGCTAAATCACCCAGACTGGGTTTCAACTTGCAATCCTCCTGTCTCAGCCTTCCACAGTACTGAGCATACAGATATCCACCACCATGCCTGGCTGGAAGTAAAATTTCTTAAATGCTTGATTGATGCTGATGTAAGTTTTTAGCCTTTGATAACAAATTTCTAACATTTCCTTTAATTTTGTTTTTTTTCCATTTGTCCCTCCTCCCTTTTCTTTGCAGTACTACATACAGATTGAACTCAAGGCCTCACATGTGCTAGGCAAGGACCCTCCTGCTGAGATACATCCCTTGCTGTTGGAGACCACTACAAAGTGGCTCTGAGCAGGATTTAACTGGCTTTCTATGTTCACTTGTGAATCTGTCCAAGGCCTAGGCTCCTTATCTGGAGATGGCAGACTCATAGTAAGTGAACCTCTGTGAGTCACTAATCCCTACTAGAACCTGTAGTGGTGGATGAAGCCAGAAAACCTCAAAGGACAAGACAAGATCACAGCCAAGGACACCTCGATTAGATCTCAACTACATGAAAACTATAGCCTCAGGCATCTCATTCTTCAGTGGATTAACTTCATACCTTACGTAGAGAAGTCCTTGAGTGGTTCTGCCCTTCTTGAGTACTCCCCTCCCTTCTTCTGATAACCAAATAAATATGGCCTACCCAGAGAAGGTCTTGGTCTTATCCCTGAGAGAATTATGAATTATGTGAGAGGGCTTTGATTCTCTTGGGGCCCTGAAATCATTCCATTTGCCTCTTTTTGTTTAGCCTTCACCGTGCACTCATTCAGGAAATTGCAGACCTGATCAGCCTGCAATAACTAAGGGATATTATTAACCCCATACCTTGCCCTATTATCTCTATTTTAAATATGAGAAGAAAATATGAGAAACTGCCATTAGGTTGACTGGACAGAACATTTGCCAAGGCTTAGCTGGCCCCAAAGTGCATCTATTATGCTCTCTGTTTTTTTCCGGTACTGAGAATGGAACTTACGACCTTGCGCTTGCCAGGCAGGCGCTGTGCCGCTGAGCTAAATCCCCAGCCCCATCTACTATGCTCTCTGAATACTAGTGTATATACATAATATTTCAAAAAGACCTCTCAAAGTGTTTTGTTTATATTTCTACTTTGAGGTTTAAGAAATGGTTTAGAAAAAAATAATCATGCAGAGCCCAGGAGCAAAATAATTATTACTGAACATTGGAGTTCATAAGGACTTTTCTTTTCAGGCAGGGTCTCACTATGTTACCCACACTAACCTCAAAGTTGCTGTCGTCTTGCCTCAGCCTCAGCACGCAGGATTATAGGCACACATCACCACATCCAGGTAGGACTTTTTTAAGTACTAAATCTACCCATGCTGGAGCTCTTCTTACTTCATCTGGTCAGTAATGTGTGTCCAATTAGATGAGGAGGACTGGGACTGTAGTTCCATCAGCTTTATTTGCCTTCAATCCAACTCTGTTCTGCAGTGAGAAGCCCAGGTCGTATTCCTAATAGAGCCAGTGACCATTTAGGACTAGTTTTATTTTCCTAAGAAATATATAAACCAGATATAACAAGGAGTCTTTTTAAATTTTATTTTATTTTTTATTTTTGTCTTTTTGAGACAGGGTCTCACTATGCAATTCAGGCTGGCCTTGAGCTCACTTTGTAGCCCAGGCTGGTCTTGCACTCACACGATCCTCCTGCCTCGGCCTCGGGGATTACAGGCGTGAGCCACCAGGCCCGGCTATCTTTTTTTTATTTTAAAGAGAATAATAAGAACGATATCAAAATACCAGCAACGTAGACAAAAATAAAACAAAGCAAAAACAATAAACATGATACAGGGTTTCAGAGCGAAATGATAGGAATTAGCAGTGGCTGTTATATTATATATTGTTATCTTCAACTAAGTTGCTCAGACTACCAGATGTAAGAATGCAAGATTGATCAAACCATCAAAGAGAATAAAAAATAAAAACAAACAAAACCAAAACATTAGAAAGGATACAGAGTTTAGCTAGACAAGATGGTAGGAATTCACCAATGGTTATTATCTTGCATATTGTTGTCTTCAAATTAGTTGTTCATATTACCAGATATAAGCATGCAAAATTGGTCAAAAAGAAAAAAAAAATAGGCATTAACTGTTCCTTTCAATAAACCACTAGAATTGAGCAGTGCAGTTATCCCAGATATATATATATAT
>NW_004955428.1:1128055-1132600 GCF_000276665.1 Chinchilla lanigera
AGTTTATCTTTTTTTATAGCTGAGTAATACTCAATTGTATAAAAATACCATATCTTTTTTATCCATTCCTCAAGTGATGGGCATTTGGATTGTTTCCAAGCTTTCCCTATGACAAATTGTGCTACTATAAACATGGGTGTGATATAAACGTTTTGCTGTGGTATGGATGTTTTTAATTCTTCTGGGAAAATACTTAGAAGGGGAATAGCTGGGTTAAGTGGAACTTCTAATCCTAGTTTTGTGAGGAATCTCCACACTGATTTCCACAGTGGTTTCACCAACCTACACTCCCATCAGCAGTGGAGAGAGGTTCTTTTTCCCCACAGCCTCTCCAATATTTGCTATTGGATGATTTCTTAATGATAGCCATTCTTTCTGGGGTGAGATGGAATTTTAGTGTTGTTTTAATTTGCATTTCTTGAACAATCAATGATGTTGAACATTTTTTCATATATTTATTCACCCTTAATATTTCTTCATGTGAGAAGTGTGTATTCCTCTCAGATGCCCATTTTTGTACTGGGTCTTTGAATTTGGGGGCTCTGATATTCTTAAATTCTTTATATGTTCTAAATAGAAGTCTTTTGCTTGAGGGGCAATTGGCTATAATTTTTTCCCAACTCATAGGTTTTCTTTTTACTCTGCTGGTGATTTCTTTAGATGTGCAGAAACTTTCAGTAGCATGAGATCCCAGTTGTTGATTCTTTGAAGTATTTCCCATGTAGTTTGGGTTTTGTTCATGAACTCTCTGCCTACCCGTATGTCTTTAAGATTTTTACCTACTTTCTCTTCCAGTAGATTTAGTGTTTCTGTTTTAATATTTAGATCTATGATCCATTTTGACTTTAGTTTAGTGCATGGTGATAGACATGGGTCTAGTTTTAGTCTTTGGCATGTAGAAAGCCAGTTTTTCCAGCACCACTTCTTAAAGAGGCTATCCTTCTTCCAGTGAACATGTCTGGCCCCTTTGTCAAAGATAAGGTGGCTGTATGTGTTTGTAGTTGTGTCTGTCTCTTCTAATCTGTTCCATTGGTCTTCATGTCTGGTGTTTTGTTTTTTGTTTTTTTTTCCAGTACTCTGTTCATTTTATCACGGTAGCTTTGTAGTATAATTTCAAGCCAGGGATTGTGATGCCTCCTGTCTTCCTTTGTTACCCAGGACTGTTTTTGCTATTCTAGGCCTCTTCTGGTTCCAGATGAATTTTAAGAATGTTTTCTCTAGATCTGTGAGGTATACTAATGGTATTTTAATTGTGATTGCATTGAATCTGTGCAGCAATTTGGGGACTATGGCCATTTTTACAGTGTTGGTTCTTTCTATCCATGAGCAAAGAATATCTTTCCATTTTCTGAAATCCTCTTCAATCTCTTTTTTCAGAGTACTGTAATATTCACTGTATAGATCTTGTACTTCCTTATAACAAGGAGTCTTATATTAATTCTCTGACCAAATTGACATAAATGCAGACATTTTAATTTTTATGACAAACTAAGCTTACTACACATTGATTAAGAGAAGATACACAGAGAAGCATTAATTACCACACTTTGGAAATGGGATTATTAGATTCAGGATGTAAATTAAAGTTATATTTTATGATTATTTTGCTATGTTGAACCAACCACTATAATTCTCTTTTGTCCTAAGCTACTTTGAGGAATAATCTATAAAGATGTACTTGCTGAGTTTTTATCACACACATATGCATCTTTAATATTTTGAAAGTAGAACTTTTTACAGAGTACAATTATTGATATAAATACAGTAATTGAAAGTTGTTTACTGTAGTTCACATTTCAGCTCTACATTTGTTCCTGGAGAGAACCTTGAAAAGGTTGATAAGGCTATATTGACTACAGTATTTGTAATCAGAAAATGTTTCAATAGCTGTATTTATGATGTTAAAACAGGAGAAAAGCAAAACACTTATTACATCAGTCAAATTTTTTTCTTAAGTATGGCAAATAACTGATTTTAGTTATTATCACACAATAGGCTGGTTTTGCTTTTATTTTCCTCTCTCTTTCAACTGAGATTACAAATTATCCACAGTTCAAAGAAGAATTTTGTGCAGTAAAAATGCAGCAATAATAAAAACTTTCACTTTGAAAAGCATTATAAAGAAGCATTATAAAGCTGGATCAACTAAATCCGACCTCACTATTGAATCTGAGTTTGAATCAACACTGTGAAAGGTGATTCTAGGAAAACTGATAGTTTTTTTTAATCTTTAGAAAATTTTTTATTGGTACAGAGGATTGAACTTGAGGAGTGCTGAGCTTTTTATGTTATATATTATATATATATATATTATATGTTATACACATATTTTCAAAATTTTGAAACAGTCTCACTAAGTTGACTGGGCCAGCCTTGAACTTAGGTTCTTCTTGCCTCAGCCTTCAAGGGTACCTGGGATTAGAGGACTTTGTCACCAAGGGGGCAAAGCTTTTCTGTTTTAAAGACCTTCTTACTGTGTTGTCTGCATGTAGAAGGTTATCCATTTACAGCAAATGGAATCATTTCTGCAAATTGATCCCAAGTGACAGGAACACACACATACACATCTCTAATATTTTGAAAGTAGAACACCTTAGAGGTATATTTTCCCTTACAACTATAATGCCAAGGATTGTGTGTGTTTAGTGACCTCAACTGCCCAGCAGGACTCATATTTCTGATTGATACTGAAATGAAAAAGAAAAATGGACAAGTAGACACTTCTTTGTTTTCCCTGCAAAATAGTTCATGACAATTTAGGTCTTAGCAGCAAAAATACATACAAATGCATTTAAATTACCAAGGGCTGTCCAGAAAACAGCAACATTTCTCAGCTTATAAAAGAGACTGTAGAGGCAAATTCATAACCACCTCACCCTCTCCTTACACCTTCCCTTTATCCCATCAGCAAGGAAGACAAATTCATGTCTCTTTCTCCAAGGTAGAATGAAAGAGAGCCTCAGAAAATAGAAAAACATGCAGCAAACGCACACTGAGAAATGCCTAAGTTGAACAATACTCAAGCACCCACAGCAGAGTCTGTACCACTGTTTCCCATGCAGATTTTTCTGATCTCTTTCCTATTTAGAACAGGGAGTGGGCAGAATGTTGTAATCCAGAGTTTTTACTGTTGTAACCTAGGAACAATCATTTGAGGCTTCTAAGTAGGTAAGTGTTACCATGGAGACAAAAGAAATCTCCCTGAGATCTCCTCTTGCATGGAGCTTATCACTAAAAAAAGGATGTGAAGTTCAGTCCACATCTAGGTAAACTCAGGGTCTCTGGGCTTGCTGAACCTTTGGTCTGCTAGTAGTTTTCCAAAAAACCCAGATATCTTGTTTATTGGTTACAAAATGGTACAACCTTCTATTAGGGAAAAATTTACAAATCATCATCAAAATTATAATTGCTCATACTCTTTGGGTCATCAGATCTTCTGGAAATTTATCCTACACATATCTAGAATCTATCCTACAGATACATATAGCAAATACTTATATGATATATGGTGTATCCATGTGGTTATTTGTCATAGCATTATTTGTAATACCAGAAGCTTGGAAACAACCTAAGTTTCTATTAATAAAGGTTAGGCTAGATAAGTGTGGAATACTATGCAGTAATATACAAGATATAAAATGATATGTAAGGTATACCATGAAGCAAAATTAGCAAGTGCAGCAAGAGCAAAGTGTACAGTATGCTACTATTTGTGTAGGAGGGGGATAATGCTCCCATTTTTTTTGTGAACATTTGTGTCACAGCCTACCTTTGGGTGAATTCATCACAGAGTAGTAATACTGGTTGCTTTATGAGAAGGGCAAACAGATTGGTTATATGGGAGTGGAAAGGAATCCTTACAATGCATACATTTTACCATATATCTATTAGTACTTTTTGAGTTTTTTAAAAAATTTTTTTCTGGTACTAGAGAGTGAACTAGTGGCACTCTACAACTTAGCTATATCCCCAGCCCATTTTACTTATTTTTAAAAAATCTTCATTTATTATATGATAGTTTTTATTTTTTAATTTTATTTTGAGACAAGGTTGTGTTAAATTGCTATTTTTTTACTGTGAGATAGGGTCTTGCTAAATTTCTAACTTGCCAGGCTGGGCTTAAGCACACAATCTTCCTGCCTCAGCCTCCCTGAGTTCTGGGATCACAGGGGTGCAGCATCATGTTTAGCTTATTTTTTAATTTTAAAATAGGTTCTTGATAAGTTGCCCAGGCTTATCTCAAAATTGAGACCCTCCTGCCTCGGCCTCCTAAGTAGCTGGAATAGCAGGCATGTGCCACCACATCAGGCTTACTTTTTGAATTTTAAGTCATGTAAATGTACTAACTATTGAAAAGATAAATAAAATATAATACAAATATATTTACGATGAGAGAAACTGTTCACTGACCCACCAAAGTATCATTGTTTCTACCATATAGGTAGGAATTCCGTTTTATTTAAACTGTTCATTCTTGTATTCAAAGATTTCCTATTTTGTAATAAGTGTGCTTTGGAAAACATTTTTTTTGTTTTTTTTTGTTTT
>NW_004955428.1:1133440-1212375 GCF_000276665.1 Chinchilla lanigera
TCTCTGTCTTCCTGAGAAACCACTTTGAAGATACCACCATGTATTACAGCAGCCATTGATATTTTCCTACTAATCTATCCATAACTCTGTAATGTTTGTATTGTTCCTATCCTATTTTATAAATGGATCCATGTTTATTATTATGTGTTTCCTACAACAACCATTGAGAATAGTTAATGATTATTCAATAGGTCACTCATATATAGTTATATTTATTTTCTTTAGAAGCCACTTTGAAGATACCAAAGTATAGTACAACAAGTATTAATAATCTCCTACCTCTTTTGTCTGTACCTCACTATTATTTGTCTATTTGTTTTCCTGAGAAACTATCCTGTAGATAACAATATGCAAAACAATAACCATTGATAATTTCCTACCACTCTGTCTGTAATTTGGTAAGCCCCCCCATTATTATGTTATCCTTCTTTTACTCTTTAAAATAATAAATAAATAAATAAATAAATAAATCCCCAGCCCCTAGAAAACATTATTTTTTTTTCATCTTTTTTTGAGACAGGGTCTTGCTATGCAGTTCAGGCTGAACTTGAGCTCATTTTGTAACCCAGGCTGGTCTTGAACTTGCAATGATCCTCCTCCCTCAGCCTCCCAAGTGCTAGGATTGCAAGCATGCACCAACTTGCCCAGCTTTGGAAAACATTAAAACAGTACCATCTCATCAAACATGTGCTGTGTTTCAAGCAGCATACTTGCCTCTTTGCATACGTTTTTCTCATTCGGTTTTCATGGGTCTGTGAAACAGCTACTATGTTATTAGCTCATGTTGTAGAGGAAGACATCCAATTAGCATAGCTAGAAATAAAACCATGGACACTCAAATCTCACAAAGTCAGAAATTTGAGTTTCTGTCTTACTACGGGTCTTTTCCTTCAGTATACAAAACTTGAAATTTATTTATTTATTTATTTATTGATTGATTGATTGATTGATTGATTGATTGTACTGGGAATTGAACCCTGGACTACTCTACCACTAAGCTGTACCCTTACCCTTTTAATTTTTTTTTTGAGACACAAGCTCATTAAGTTGCCCAGGCTGTCCTTGAACTTGTGATCCTCCTTCCTCAGAATCCCAATTACTAGGATTATAGGTGTGCATCACCAGACTTGTTTGTACCTGAATTTCTTGGCTGGACATAAGCACACTAAAATTGGCTAAGTGAGGGGAAATGTATGTAAATTATCTGGCGGCTCATTATCTCATTTGATCAGTAAAAACAAATATTAATTCAGAGTGGAGAGGCCAAATTTGTTGGCTGCATTCTTCCACTCCAATGTGTTATAATCTTGAAGCCATCTGGTCAAAATCATAAGTTATTAAATATAATTTGTAATTAAATACAAATATGCAACAAGAGTAGAATTAACCATTTAAAAAGTTCCAGGCTTCTTTGGTGGCTTGGCACCCAGAGACAGATGTGAAAACATCAATTAGCTTTGGGGCATTGTGGAGTTGGAAACTTTTAGGTTCATTGGATTTGAGACTTGTGTAGCCCAAGTTTCACTTAGGATTGGTAGGATTCAATTTTAATCTTCAAAGGATGGAAAGCATCAAATGTTTAATACTTAACAATGCTGGTTAGTTAAATATAAACAAATCAATTACATCTGGATTATTTGCTCTTGCTCAATGCAAATTGAAAGAATACAAAATGCCTAGAAGAATATATTTAGAGCTTGGTTGAATATAAAATTTAGAAAACAGACTTCTTGTGGAATTTATAGACTTTTATTTGGCTAAAGATTATCTACACCCATTGCATAAATAAGGAGACAAAGCCAGGTGTGTTGGTGTATACCTATAATCCCAGAACTCTGGGAGGCTGAAGCAGTATGGTCCCAAGTTCCAGCCTAGCCTGGGCACTTTAGCGATAGAGCAAGACATTGTTTCAAATTTTAAAAAAGAAAAAAAGGGCTGTGTATGTAGTTTAGGACAAAGACCCTGGGTTCAATCCCCAGTATAGGGCAGATTTATTTTAAATTATTTTATTTTATTGAAACAAGGTCTTGCTATGTAGTACAAGCTGGCCTCAAACTTGCAGCAATCCTCCTGCCTCAGCCTCTCATGTGCTAGGATTATAGGCATGTGCCACCATACCAGGTTTGAGAAGGAAAAAGTTAAAAGGTTATTTCTTTGTCACATTAAAAGAAAAAACTCAACAATATTCATGTAAGTAATAGCATCATCTTATATTAAAATACATTTTTAGTTTAGGAACAGAGTTTTCTTTTTATAAAAATAATAACTTTGATTTTTTTTTAAAGAGATGATAAAATTTCAAATACTTAGATAATTTTGATGTCTTTTATTTTTAAAAACTTCTATCCTGCAGAAGCCATGGTATCTACTGGGAAGCCGAATGCAGCAAAAATGGTAGTTACCAGGTCTGCACATTCTCAGGCTAGAATATAAGTCACGTTGGCTGCCGGCTGCCAGCAGAAGAGTTCTGCTGCTGATGGAATTCAGGCACATCCAGAAAGTAAGAAGGAATCTGGACCTGATAACCAAAGTACAGCTGAATCACAGACTGCTGGGAAACAAAGTTTAATCTCTAGGATTCCTAAAACCAAAAAAAGGAAGAGCAGAACTGCAATAGGCTCACCAGAAGAGATAACTGAACCATCTACTGTTGAAGAGTTCTCCAAAACAGAGTCACATTTTTCTTCAGGGTCTGAGATCCAGGAGCCTATTTGAAGAATAACTAGGAGAAGGCAGATCATAATTGCACCCACACCAGTGTCCACTGTAAGAAAAAAGCAGAAAATAAAGTGACTAAATGACTCTGAAGCAGAATCTCATGCTTTGGGTATTTCCAGAATTGTGCCTTCCCCTGAAATGACAAGAACCAGAAGTAAGGCTAAACCTCTAACAGGTCAAAGCCAAGCATCACATGCAGAAGCTGTATCTGATGCTGACTCATCATGCTCTGCCATTTCATTCCCTGGAATTACACATAAAAGAACACCCAGAATTATGCCAAGGACATTACAGGCACAAGCTGATAATAAATATACAAAAATTGTACCAGAAAATAAAAAGGGATTCATGGATATTTCTATTAAGCCAGAGGATTCATATGCCAGACAGAGTTCAGATGAAGAGGAAAACAGAGTAATAGATGAGAGAAAGGAAAATGATAAATGTTCTCAATTGAAATGTCTTTCTAAACTTTAGGATGCCAGTCGTCAGCAGTTAGTCTCTCAAAAGCATTCAACCCCTCAAAATACGAAAGCCACGTTGGAGTGCTCAAATCTGAACTGTGAGGCTGTAATGAAGTCATTAGCTCAAGCATTTGCAGTTGTAGCAGTGAACAGATGGAATGAAGGGAGAAAGAGCACCGTAAAAATAAACGACCTACAAAGCTCAGTGGTCATGGTGGTGATGATGAAGAGTCCACAGGTAAAGTCAGTGAGGTCAACAACAGTGGAAGGAGTGTAATCTTCAATGCGATACCAAACAAAACAAACCTGAGCTCAACCAGTCTCCGGGTATAGACCATTCTGTCTTACTAGTTCTCGGCAGTGATGAAAGCCAGCAATTTGAAAGCGGTGCATGTGAAGCGGATGCTGTGTTTTGTTGAAAATAGTGATCAAGAAGAATCATTACATGGAAACTCAGAAAATACATCTCACGACAATGCATGCTTTGTCACTGACACATCTCCTGGGTTGAATGCTGATAAAAGTTTCCACTTGCAACATAAGGCAAGTGAGGTGACCATGGAGGAAGAAAAAGAAGAGGAAGAGGGATGGAAACAGCGAAGAAGAACCATCAGAGAGTGACAGAAATAAAGGTGAGTATAGCGGTGAAGATGACTTACTAAATAACAGAGTCTAAACTTCTGAAGTTGACAAGTAGCAGTATAGACACCGGCCTGAGTATCAAGGGATTGGGTGGTGTGTATATTAATTTCAATGCAGAAAAACTTCAGTCTAATAAGAAAACTCTAACACAGATCAAGGAGAAGAAGAAAAATGAGATTCTACAGAAAGCTGTTATAACACTCGATTTTGAAAAAAAATGATTATGTCCCACCATATAGTGAATCAAAGTGTCAATTTCAGAAAAAAACACAGGAAAGAGTGACAAAAAACTGCAGGTGGTGATTGGTTTGCTATGAAAGCTCCAGGATTGACTGATGAACTTAAAAATGATCTCAGAGCTCTGAAGATGAGTGCAAGCATGGACCTGAAAAGGTTTTACAAGAAAAATGACCGAGATGGCCTCCCTAAGTACTTCCAGATTGGAACAATTGTTGACAACCCAGCTGATTTCTACCACTCACGAATTCCCAAGAAGCAAAGGAAAAAGTATTGTGAAAGAACTGCTTGGCTGATTCTGAGTTCAGAAGATATAACCAAAGGAAGTGCTCAGATCATGTCGGAAAAAGCAGCAAATGCAGCAGGAAAAAAATTCAAAAAGAAGAAATTTCACAATATTCATCAAGCAAATCCCAGTATTTTACATCTTCCTTTTATTTATTTCTAAAAGGTGTTTTAAAGACTAATACCATCACACAATTTAATAGAGATTGGCTCTGTTTATATAGGGATTTCTTTTTGAAAATAAAGTTGATTGACAGGGGGAAAAGAAAAACTCCTATCAACTCCCAAAATAGTCTGACATGGTTTATAATGAAACATGTATACGTTTTACTCAGGGTCCAGGCAGGATAACTGACACAAGATCTTTCACCTGAGGGAATCTTAGTACAGAAAATTTAATTGTCACACACACCAGGATAGCAAGGCTGAGAATCCAAGTATAAGACAATCAGGCAACCTAAAAATTGCTTCCTGCACACTCATGCAGGAAGCTACCTCCACTGTAGGGTAGACAGCAAAAAGGGTGGGATAGCCAGGCATGGTGGTGCGTGCCTATAATCTCAGCACTTCAGAAGCTGAGGCAGGAAGATCGCTGCAAGTTCAAGGCTAACCTGGGCTACATAGTAAGCTCAAGGCCAATCCGAACTACATGGTGAGACCCCACCTCAAAAAGAAAAAAAAAGATGGGCTAACCAAACCCAGAGAGTGAGTGAATGTGGGGGACCATCAGCATCCTGCTGAGCTAGGAAGGTTGGGTGAGCTTCCCCGGCAGGCACTGAAGCCAAGAATGTAACAACCCAGAAACTTTTGCAGGTGCTACAGAGGTAGAGTCAGGAAAGATTTACCTTTTCCCCTCCTCCTGTACCCTAAGCTTCTTCCAGTTCCTCTCATTGGCTGAAGCTACCTGCAAGCCAGAGGAAGCAGAAATGGGAAATGTACTGTCCTCTGATAGAAGGAAGAACCCAGGAAGTGTAGAAAATACGGTTTTCTATCTCTTTTGCATTCAGGAGCTGTTCTTCCTCTTATACCAGTTCCGTTTTGCCTAACATGAGGTTAGGCAGATAACATGCTAACAAAATACTGTCATCTTCCCAGCCAAGGGAGACAGAAGGTACTAGAAAAGTCAGCAATTGGATTTGTTTCAAGGTTCTTCAAATGATGAGCAATCCTGCAGACCTTCATTTCTGCGAGCATGTGTGTGTGTATGTGTGTGCACGTGCACACACTTCCATGTGTACTTGCATGTGCACTTTCTTTTTGCAGTGCTGGAGATCAAATCCAGGGCCTTATGAATGCTAGGCAAATACTCTACTCCTGAAGTACATTCCAAGCCCTTTTTATTTTATTTTGAGATGGTCTCAAGTTGCCTAGGATGGCCTCATAATTCTCCTGTACCACCTTCCTGAGTAGCTGGCATTACATGTACCTCTGTATCTGGCCCTGGATGTGACTTGCTCCTTCCTTCCTTCCTCCCTCCCTTCCTTCCTTCCTTCCATTCTTCCTTCTCATTCAACATAGAGGAGAAGAAAAAGGGAGTAAATGTAAGAGAAAAATAAAAATCTGGTATATAAAACCTTGGATTGGGAGTAACTTGTTCTGTGAGTGTTGCACAAGACCAGCAAACATTTCTAATAAATTTTAACTTGATAAACAAGTGATGTCTTGCAATACAACTAGCACATGATGCTGAATGTCACATGATTACAGCTGAGCAATGCTTTTTCTCTCTCTCACTGCAGGATTGTGGGTTATCAGCTCCCAACAGCAAAAAGTATAGAGGAGATCTCATCTGCAGAGGAAGAAGATAAAAAGGTGGAGGAATCCCTCACTTCACATGAGATTAGGGAAATGTGTAAAATGTGGGAAACTGCAAAATTCTGTAGAAAAGCACCACCTGAATAAGGCTGTAAGCAGTGCAAACAATGAATCTGTTTAATGACAATACGATGTCACATTTCTGCGAAATCCTCAAAAAGGGGCAAAAGCTAGTGTCACTGGATAAGTTCCTTGTTAAAGTTGCACAAAAAAGAAAAAGATTCCATTGAGTTAATGGACAGCAGTGATTCTGTTAGTGAAAGTCATTCTACATATTAAAGTCATTCAACGTATCCTCTCTAGTCTCCCTCACACCAGCCGTGAAGGCTTTCAAAGGTAAGTGCAGGTTAGTTTATTTTCTTTATATTTTGCATTTTATTTATTATTTTGTATTATATTACAGCATTATAATCATTTTTGTGTGGTTTATTTCTTATGGGAAATTTGCTTTGACATACAAGTGCTTTGGACTACAAGCATATTTCTGGAACAAATTATGCTCTCAAACCAAGGTTGTACTGTATTTGTAATACACACATGAACATAAAATACATGTATGTACATTTTTTAAAATGCATAGCTGTTATGGTCTTTTATTCTGTAACCAATTACAAGGTCCAGGGTGATATTTATTATCACTGTCTTCTTCTACACCTATTCTATGATTTCTTTATCCTCACCCACCATCTTGCTTGGTTGGGATTCTTTACCTGACTGGGTGTCCATGACCTTTGTACTGAATGACTTGAGTCTGTAATAGTCCAGATTTTATTAAGTTGCTTTATATTAGATGGAGAGGTAATGAGATATCCCTGGGAATATCTGGCATCCTAGACATGGTCCTTTCTACTTGTACGATGCACCAGCCACCTACATTCCCTACAGTAATCCCATCAATTTCCCCAGTCTCTATAGCAACTTATTTCTCTCCCAGGTGATGACAGTCTCAGCTTCCAATTTGATGTTACATCTTGGGTTCTCTGGTGAGAGTATTCCTCTTTGGAAATGAAGTTCTCTAAACTAACCTAGCCCTAGGATGAGAATGAGACCCAAAATCTCCAAGAAAAAATTACTGAGTGTAAGTAGCAGAGAGGCCACTCTCATTTCCATTACTTGGCTACACCATCATGGTGGCTGTGGGAGGAAGAGCCAGGCATGCAGTCAGAGCTAGTTCAGAGATCTACAGCACTCAACTGCAGAGAAAATTGCCAGCTGATGCCACACTCATTTTTTCAGTAAACTATTCTTTCATCTACCTGGCCAGTTGCTTCTGGCTAATGATTCATGTAATAAGACTAGTAAATTCCATGAATGTGAAAAGTTGCTCCATTTCCCTTTTCCCCCTGTGAAGTAGTTTCCAGAAATAACATTGTATGAAATACTATGCTCCTGAATAAGACCTTTATGAAGCATGGATGGTGGTGCTGGGATATTCATAGCAGGGATGGAAACAAATTCATAACCTGAATACGTATCTGATTAGTTCCTTTGGTCATGGAGGGGGGCTTAGTATTGCCTACCTGCCACCAAGGAGGGGCTGATACCCATCAGGAATCATTCCAGCATTGGCCTTTTCTGTTGGCAAGTGGGGCACTCAGCAGTGGCCTTAGTGAGATCAACTATGTTCAGAAATCCCTGTTCATGAGTTCATTGGAAACTCCATTCCTACTGCCATGGTCACTTTATATGTGATCGAGCATCCCCATGTCCGAGAAAAGAGGCCATGCTGAATATCTTCTTTTGCTCCACCCTTTACTCTGCCTTCCAGGTTCCACATGGGGGCTCTGCAGCTGCCAGGTGTGTTTCCTGACAAAGGATATAATCAAGTATGGCGCTGCAAGTCTTCAAGATGAGCCCCACTAGCCACCACAGCCCCCGCTGTGAGTACTGGACTAGTGTGATTTTGCAAATGTTTCTTGATTCCCCCATATTTGGAACTGGTCTTTTCTCAGGGTGTAGTCATCTCGGTATAGGATTGCAAACCCCTTTGGGTTAGATTCCGGGATAAGATATAAATTATTCTCCCTTCCTCACCAGATTGTAAATTCTAGGAGGGCGGGGATTTTTGTCTGTTTTGTTTACTGCTGCAGCCCCAGTCCCTACACCATACTTAGTAAATACTTAACGAATTGAATCAATCAGTCAGTCAATCAAAATTTTAAAGCATTGTCTTCAGCACGGAGACAGATGCTCATGTCATTTATTGTGACAGTGCCAGCTTTCTGTTCATCTGAAGGTTGGATCATGTCATTTAAGTTCAAATAAAGTGTAAGGGTTTCTGGAGAGAAATGATGGTCTGAAGTGAAACTTATTTACTCTGTGAAGGGTGTGTTATATTTTTATTCTCAGTGGATTCCCATGAGGATACAATAGTGTGAATTTTTTAAAAATTTGAATGTCCAAATAATTTTTTCTGTGAAATTAAAGACTAGTTCTATTCCAACAGAATCTTTACAAAGTTATTACACATTCCAAACAGATTTCTCATCAAATTAAAGCAGAAGATAGGTGTTGTGGGCCATTAGTGCAATGTGACCCCGAGTTGTTCTTAGGCCTCGCTTAAATAGAAGAACCCCATGATATGTTCCCACTAACATTATCTCAGCTCTTTCCTCAAGTCATAAATTATCTTTAAATGATTGGATATGACATTTTTATTAGCAGTGAGAAATTTACTTACAGAATGTTTACAAAAGACACAAGTAGAAATTTCATTTTTTCCATTTAATGAGGCGTGTTTTTAAGTATTCTTCATAAACATGGCTATAAATGCAACATACCAGTATGTATGGGTTCTATAGTTTATTGAATGATTGATTGATTGATTGCAGTACTGAGGACTGAATCCAGGGCCTTTCCTCTGAGGTATATCTCCAACTCTTTTTTATTTTTTATTTTGGGACAGGATCTTGCTAAGCCAATAGTTTGCCCTGCTGGCCTCCAGCTTACAATCTTCCTGCCTCAGCCTCCCAGAGTGCTGCTGGTGTTATAGGTGTGTGCCATCACATCCTGCTCACTTTTAACTATTCCTAAGTATATAATTTTGTGGCATTAAAATACATTTGCACTGTTGTGTAACCAGTGTTGTCATCCATTTGTAGAACTTCTTCATCTTCTCAAATTGAAATTCTATATTTATTAAACACTAACTCCCTTTTCCTCCTCATCCCAGTGCCTGGTAACCACCATTCCATTTTCTGCTCCATAAACTCAATTACTCTATGTATCTTATATAAATGGAATCATGTAATAGTTATTCTTTGTGATTAGTTTATTTAACCTAACATAATGTCATCAAGTTCATGCATGTTGCAGTATGTCAGAATATCCTTTCCTTTTAAATTGGAATAATGTTCCATTGTATGTATATACCACATTGTTTATCCATTCATCTGTCAATGGACCCTGGGTTGTTTCTACCTCTTGTCTGTCTAACACTAAATTTATTTTTTATCTATCTTACTATCTATTGATTGAATTCGGGGGTGCTCTACCACTGACTTACATCTCCAGACTTTTTCTCATTTTTGAAACAGGGTGTCACTATGTTACCCAGGATGACCTTGAATTTAGGATCTTCCTGCCTCAGCCTCCCAAGTAAATGGGATTACAGTGTAGTATTGAATTTTAAAAGACTATGCCCTATGTACTTTTATGTACATTTATTTGGTTTATTGCAATGCTGAATAGAAATATTGTAGTGAAGTTAAATTTCTCCTCTGACCTCTGAAGGTTCACTGGAATGAACTGATACTATATAGATTAAATAGAAGGACACAAACTTATTGATGTGCACAGAGGAAAAAATTACAACATGAGATCATAAAGCATGAGACACAAAGAAGGGTCAAATAGCTGAAATTTAAATACCGTTTCCATAGGAGAGAGGGAAGCAGAGTGTAGGTAATTTTAGAAGGATAGTAGATTATTTCTAGGGCAGATGAATGGACAGTGGCCTGGGACAAAGTTCTCCTGGGCTCCAGATGTGATTTTGACTTTCATCCTTCCTCCATCAAATAAGTTTAATCTTCTCTGGTTAATGAGAGTTCAATAAGAAGACAAGGCCTTTGCATTCCTCTTGTGGAGGTTCTGGTCAGGTAGACCAGGACATTCTGCAGAAGGCCTCTCCTCCAGCATGACATTGAATCTGGAGCGGCTTCTCAGACCTCTCATGTCACAGTACTAGCTTTAAGGGTGTAATTTTCTGGACCCCAACAATACACTCACAAGTATGTTTTCCCCCTCTGGATAGTTATTTGTATTTTGCTTATGACAGACTTGTTGACAGCAATGTCATCGACTTTAATAGACATTATATGGAATTAATACAGGACTATATTGATCTAAAATATAGCATTGATGTCCATATACAGAGAGAAAAAAATATATGTATATATTTGCAATTTTCCACAATTACCTTTAGGTGGCATTATATCCTTGAGCATGTAATACAGAGAGTTTTTGGATATGGGTGTGTGTGTGTGTTGACAGCTTGACAGATTTAAAACCTAATCCAAATGTTATTTGGGGTCTGGAATGCAGGATGAATGAATATACAGAGACTGTGCTGATGCCTCTTCCCGTATGTAGGCTATATTCTGATAAAATTCTACATTCTCGCTTTTTCTGCAGGTCTTTGCCTCAGGTTACGCATTTCAGTGCAAAATTCTGAAAAATATTTTGAAGTTCAGTGTGAGGTTCTCAGCAAAATATAGACTATTCTGTATCCCAAAATGGTAAAAATTTAGAGTGAAGTGGGTTCTTTCATGTCTTTAAGGAATCTCTTAGACTCATTTTTCTGAATCAGCACTTCAGACACCAGAATTTACAGTCCTGTTTACCATAATAGAAGCTTAACTCAGAAATCTAGCCATGAAGGATGTAGATAAATTGCCATCGCCAAGATCCTGTTATCTGAATTTCAAAGTGAAGTAGTAACATTTGCATTCTCAGTTTTCCTTACTGCATTCAGAGTTCATATTGCTGGAAAACTTTTTTTTTTTTTAATTTTCAAGTTGGCCCCTTTAAAAGATGCTTTATTGACAAGAACACAGAATCTGATTCCTGCATGTTTTACTTTGCTGTTACGGGTTTAGCTGGGACTTGGGAGGTTAGGGTATTTGCCTTGGGTCTCAGTGTTGGTGACTTTGTGGTTGGTTCCACTGCACTGTGTTGGAATCAGCTGGCTCCAAGATCTTTGTTTTGTCTAGCCTGTAGACCACATTCTCTTCCAAATGAAACCAAAGCACTGCTGAGTGCAGGAAGTAAACTCTTCAAAGTGACTGTTTTTACAGGCTCCTTTTAAGCCAAAGGCAGAGGAACAGTAAGAAGAACTTTTTTCATCGGGAAATGACTTCGATCATCTCTACTATTGAAGTTGTTAGCTTTTCCTTTAGTAATTATTGTCAATAATACTGTGCCCATTTGTACAGATCAATGATATATGTGAGGTATGTCACAGTACTCTGAATTCTTTCAAAGAAAAATGTGTTTTCATTATATTTAGGGTACAGAGCTAACAAATTTTGAAAACCTGTCATGGGCAATGTGCTTTGTATTTGTTATCTTAAATAGTGTTCATAACAACCCACAATAACTTCACATAGGCATTATTGTTTCTATTTTATTAGCACAGAACTGGAGGTTCAGAGTTTATTTTATTTATTTATTTATTTATTTTTAAGCCTAGCATTATGACACGTGCCTGTAAAGCCAGTATTCTGGAAGAGTGAGGCAGGAGAATCACAAATTCAAGCCATGTCTGGGCAGTTTAGTGGCCTATTGTGACTGTTTTAGAGCTTCAAAATTTTTAAAAAGGGCTGGGGATGTAGCTCATTGTGAAAGCCTTGGTATCAGTCTCCAGCATGTACACACACACTCACAGAATTTTTAAAAATTTTGCTCAAGTTCTCTTAACTAGCAATTGAAAGAACCAAGATCATACTCCATTCTCATTGAATACATAGTAGAAATAGTCTATTTAAGTTTGAAACATATTTTCTTGCCTATCCCAAATTAATATTTTTTGAAATCTTATAAAATTCTACACAACTTTTCTTCCTTTAAGAGTTTCAAATTATATAAATTAATTTTACATCATCTTGACAGTATTCCTTTGCTATAGTTATATCTTAATCATAATCAGCAGGAATTTGTAATTGTTTAGCTGATTTATAATTAGTCTATGTATGCGCTACAGGGATTTGAGGCTGATTGAGAAAAAAGGAGGAGGCCAGGTGTGGTGGTGCACACCTGTAATCCCAGCACTTAGGAGGCTGAGGCAGGTGGGTTACTATGAGTTAGATGTCATCTTGGGCAACATAGAGAGTTCAAGGCCAGCCTGAACTACATAGCGAGATTCTGTCTCAACAAAAAAGAATGAATGAATGAATGAATGAAAGAAGAAAAGGAAGAAAGAGAAAAAGAAAAGAAAAGGAAAGGAAAAAAAGGAGGACCATGAAAGGCAATGACAGACAAGTTTCATGGGTGGCACTTGGCCAAGGAAGAGGAAGTCTCTCACAGCCTGAGACCATCCAGTGGCTTAATGGCAAGAGAGGAAGGCAAGGGAACAACATGAGGACTAAGGGACCAGAGAGGAGCTTCTGTGGAGTCTCTGGGTCAGAGGGCTCTGGAGGACAATAGCAGCTTGGGCCCTGTCTTATCAATAGGTAACAGCTATTGGGTGAAGCTTTGCCAGGTATACAAGTTTTGTCAGGCAGGCATGCTCTAAGCAGTTAAAAATTTTATTGGTAAGGTTATTTTTGAAATAACTGGATGTGTAAAAATGTATGTCTGGTGCCAGCAGGCCTTTGAGCTAATAGTTTTGGCCTGTAGAAAAGAAATAAACAAGTTGTGGGCCAATATAAAGAGGCCATCTTTGGCTCATTTATGTAGCAGTCTGTCTGAAGGCATTATTCATTGTTCTAGAGACATCAAAAGATCATAGAAAGTATCTGATTCAAATAAACTAACAGTTTAGGAGTTTGTTAATATTATTCTCTACAGTTTTCTTTACCTCTACTTCTATACAGAGTGACATTGTTTATGGTAAAGGAAAGAAAGTATACCTACGTGTAAAAAGAATTTTACTTCAAAGAATCCGATAATATATACAACTATGTCTACTTTTACCTAGAACCAAATAATTCTCATTTCACTGCTTCCTATCTGTATGATTGAACTATACAATCACTGAAGTCCGATGAAACCCTTAATTGCCTTTTGTCCCATAGATTCATGTGTATTTATCTTTAGTTTGTGAAGGTAATTTTTATTTTGATATGAGAAATTACTGCTTTCACCGAAATTCAAAATATTTTCAACAAGCACGGACATGTGAATAACCTGCAGGTCCTCTGCTGTGCTGCCTCTGGCCCTGACATCTTGGGGCTCAAGGGAGCGGCCAGTGCTCATGTTCATCTATGCATCATCTCTGTGCCCCAAATTCAAGGGACACAGGGCAAATTTTCCTGACAAGTCTGTCTCTATACTCCCCACTAAAATCTTACTACAGCCCCCTAGACTGGAAGTGCATGTTTCTCTACTCTGCAGAATTCCATGAAGTAAATCTCTTCTCCAGTAAATTGCTAGGCTCTTGACAGGTACTGTTTACTGGGTTAGCTTCACTACCACCAAGCTAATATGTTGAATTTCTCTCTTTCAATGTGTGGGCACTTATTCCACCAGCCTCAACTTTGAGGCCTCACCTGACACTCTAGTATGTTAGCTTTCTGTTGCTGTGATAAAATGCCTAAGAAAATCAACTTAAAAGGAGGAAAGTTTGTCTTGACTTATAGTTTCAGAGTTCTCGGTCCATGGTTGCTTGGCTTCTTTATTTTTGGACCTGTGATGAGGTAGAACATCGTGTCAAGGGAAAGCAAAGCTGCTTACCTCATGGCATGAGGGAACAAAGAGAGAAGAAGGGGCTAGATTCTACCTCCTGAAGGTTTTCCTCCTGAAGGTCTAGTCTCCTCCACTAGACTCTACCTCCTGAAGGTTCTCCCACCTCACAATAGTACTACAGGCTGGCTAAGACTTCAAGACATGGCCTTTAGTGGATACTTAAGATACAACCCTAACACTAAGATTACTGGAAACATCTGTGATCTTATTACCTACAAAGCAGATTATCTACTGGGATTGAAAAATTCTATTTAGAAAGAACCAGAGAGTGGGGGCTGGGGATTTAGCTCAGTGGCATAGCACCTGCCTGGCAAGCACAAAGTCATGAGTTTGATTCCCGGTACTGGAAAAAAAAAACAAAAAAAAAAAAAAGAAAGAACCAGAGAAAGGGAACCACTGTCTATTGAATACCTGCTATATGATAGGTACATGTGATGGTTAATCTTTCTAAAACTAATTTTATTGGCACATTTTAGATATACATAATTCACCATAGGGAATGTGAACCTGTACATGATATATCTTGATTCTTTTTTCTTTACCATTCCCCTCACTTCCATTCAGCCACTCTTCCCCTCTTTATCTACAAAAGATTTGTTTGCATTTTTTCCTTCTTTTCTTGTACTTTTCTTTTCCCTTTCTTTTTTCCCTTTCCCCCTCCATAGTTACCCTTCCCATTTGAACATTTTTTTCCTATTTCCCAATATGTATTATACATTTTGGTCCTATTATATATTTTGGTCCTTAATCTCTGGTGATTTCTCACACCAGAGAAACAATGTGATATTTACACATATGTGTCTGATTTACCTCACTTAAGAGTATGGTCTTAAAGTGTATCTATTTAGCTACAAATATCTCAAGCTTATGCTTCTTTATAGCTGAGTAGTATTCCGTTTTATTTAAAAAAAAAAACCCCACATCTTCTTTATCTATTCATCTGTTGATGGCCATTTGGGCTGTTTCCAAGATTTAGCTATTCCAAATTGTGCTGCTATAAACATACGTGTGCATATATCATTGTGGTATGATTCTTTTAATTCTTTTGGGAAGATATCAAGAAGGGGAATAACTGGATCAAACAGAACAGCTAGTTTTAGTTTTTTTGAGGAATCTTCACACTGATTTCCACAGTGGTGGTTGCATCAGTCTACACTTCTACCAACTGTGGAATAAAGTTCCTTTTTACCCACAGGCCTGCCAGTATTTGTCATTGGTTGATTGATTGATTGATTGATTGATTGATTGATTTATTTTTTTGGTTTTTCTCTGGTACCGGGAACCGAACTCACGACCTTGTGCTTGCCAGGCAGGCGCTTTTGCCGCTGAGCTAAATCCCCAGCCCCTGATTTCTTGATAATAACTATTTTTTTCTGGAGTGAGATAGAATCTCAGCATTTTTAAAATTTGTGTCTCTTGAATGACCCGTGGTGTTGAAAATTTTTTCATATATTTATTCACCATTTGTACTTCTTCATCTGAGAAATGTTTGTTCATTTCAGATGTCCATTTTTGGTTAGATCTTTAAATTTAGGGGGTCTGAATTTTTTTGAGTTTTTATATGTTACAGATATTAGCTCTTTGAGGAACAGCTAGCAAATTTTTTCCCACTCTGTAGGTTGTCTCTTCAATCTATTGGTGATTTCTCTTGCTGTGCAAAAGCTTTTTAATAAGATGAGGTCTCAGTTGTTGATTATTTGGGGTTTTGTTCATGAAATCTTTGCCTGCACTTGTTTTCAAGAGTTCTACCTCTCTTCTAGCAGGTTTAGTGTTTCTGCTCTAACATTTAGTTCTTCGATCTATTTTTATTTTAATTTAGTGCATGGTGATAGACATGCGTCTAGTTTTAGTCTTCTGCATGTGGAAAGCCAGTTTTCCCAGCATCATTTATTAAAGAGGTTATCTTTCTTCCAGTGAAGGTGTTGGGCCCCTTTGTCGAAGATAAGGTGGCTAAGTGTGTTTGGAGTTGTTTCTGCATCTTCTAATGTGTTCCCTTGATCCTCAGCTCTTTTTCTGGCAGTACCATGTATTTTTATCACAGCAGTATAATTTCAAGTCAGGGATTGTGATGCCCCCTGCCTTGCCTTTGTTGCCAAGACTTATTTTTGCTATTCTAGATCTCTTATGGTTCCAAGTGAATTTTACGATTGTTTTCCCTAATTCTCTGAGGTATGCTATTGGTATTTGAATCAGGATTGCATTAGATCTGTATAACAGTATTGGGAATATGGCCATTTTCACTATGTTGGTTCTTCCTAGCCAAGAGCAAGGGATATCTTTCCATTTTCTACCAATGAAGAAAAGCCCAGGTCCTGATGGATTCACTGCTGAATTCTACAAGAAATTTAGAGCAGATTTAATGCCACTATTCCTCAAACTCTTTAATGAAATTGAAAGAGAAACAATACTGCCAAAGTCATTCCTGGAAGCAAATATCCTGATACTTAAACCAGAGAAGGATCCAACCAAAAAAGAGAACTACAACCCAATCTCCCTAATGAACATAGACACAAAAATCCTTAATAAGATACTGGCAAACAGAATGCAGCAAATCATCAAGAAGATTACTCACCATGACCACGTAGGATGCATTCCAGGGATGCAGGGATGGTTCAACAAAAGAAAATCAATAAATGTAATACACCTAAGGATAAAAATCACACAGTCATCTCAATAGATGCAGAAAAAACATTTGACAAAAATCCAACCCCCATTCATGATAAAAACCCAACAAAAAATTGGAATAAGTGGTCTATCTCAATCTGATCAAAGCCATCTATGACAAACAAACAGCCAACATCATACTAAATGGTCAAAAATGGAAAGCTTTCATTCTAAAATCAGGAATGAGATAAGGATGTCCACTGTCACCACTGCTATTCAGTACAGTTCTAGAAATGTTAGCCAGAGCAATTAGACCAGAGAAAGAAAAAAAAAATAATAAAAATAGGAAAGGAGGGAGTTAAATTGTCATTATCTGAAGATTATATGACACGCTACAGAGAAGATCCCAAAAGCTCCATCAAAAGGATTCTACATTTAATAACCAAATACAGTAATGTAGCTAGTCCACACTCAAAAATCAACAGCATTCCTGTACACAAGTAAGAGACTCACCGAGAGAAATCAGAGAAACCATACTTTCTGCAATAGCATCCAAAAAAATGAAATACCTAGGAATCAATCTAATGAAGGAAGTAAAAGATCTTTACATTGAAAACTACACTTTCAGCCTCTTACACTAGGGACACAAAATGATGTTTACACATGTGAGTCTGATTTATTTCACTAATGAGTATGGTCTCTAGTTACATCCATTTACCTATAAAAACCTCGTTTATCTTTCTTTATAGCTGAGTAATACTCCATTATATAAAATTACCACATAAATATAAATATACCACATGTAAGTATAAAAAAAAACACATCTTTTTAATCTATTCCTCTATTGATTGGCATTTGGGTTGTTGCCAAGATTTAGCTATACAAATTGTGCTGCTATAAACATGGGTGCACATATATCATTGAGGTATGATGTTTTTAATTCTTTTGGGAAAATACCTAGAAGGGGAAAAGCTGAGTTGAATGGGAGCTCTAATCTTAGCTTTTTGAGGAATGTCTACACTGATTTCCACAGTGGTTGTACCAATCTACACTTCCACCAACAGTGGAGAAGTGTTCCTTTTTCCCTGTAGCCCCGCCGGCATTTGTGTTAGTTGATTTAGAATAAATAAAATCCAAAAGGTACAGTAGATATTGTGAAAGGGAAAGAAACTGCTCAAAAGGAAAGAACAACTGGGATGGGGGACAGGAGAAAAGAAGGAAGGATTTTATATGTATGTATATATATGTATATGTATATATATACACATACATACATACACATCACAGTTAAGATAAATGTACTACTAATTTCTACTAATTCATTGAAAGGAGCAGTTAGTGTTTATACTGTTTGATGAATCTTACATACTTTTATCTGGTAATCTGAGCAACTACTTTGAAGATAACATTGTGTAATATAATAACCATTGTTAATTTCCTGTCATCCTGTTTTGACATTCTGTATGGATTTTTGTTTTTTAAATTCCCTTTTAGAAAAACTCCAATGGAGAGCAAAAAGAGAACTACAGTACTCTAAAAAAGGAGATTAAAGAGGATATCAGATAATGATGCTTTTAATTCTTTCAGGAAGATACCAATAAGGGGAATAGTTGGGTCAAATGGAACCTATAGTTTTAGCTTTTTGAGGAATCAGTACACACTCCCATCAGCAGTAGAGAAGGGTTCCTTTTTCCCCACAGCTCCACCAGCATTTTTATTGGTTGATTTATTGACAATAGCCATGATGGTTAATCTTGATTATCAACTTGCTTGGATTTGAAAAAGGCCTAGGAAATTAGTAAAGCACACTAATGTCTGTGGGTGTTTCCAAAAATGATTGCTGAGAACTCTAACTTTATCGCTCAGTTGATCCATTGATGGGATCATAATTTGGTGGCATTATTAGGGGGTGATTGAGATTCATGAGGGAGGGCCTAATTGAAGAGAATAGGCCATGGGGGCATGATCTTGGAACTATTTCTGGTCTTTGTCCCTTACCTGTCTGATTCTTTCCCTCTCTCTGAGTCTTGGTACCATGAAGTAAGTAGCTTTTCTCTGTCTTGTCCTGCCACAGCGATGTTTCTGCTGTACCTCAGGCTCATAGCAATAGAATGAGCCAATCACAGACTGACCCTCTGAAACTGTGAGCCAAAATAAACCTTTCCTCCTTTAAGCTATGTATATCAGTTATTTTGTCACAGCAGCAAAAAGCTAACATAGGTCATTATATAAATTATTATATTCATTCTTCAAGAAAATTGTAAAAACAATTACTTTTACCCTTTTGTTAAGGAGCGCACTAAAATATAGGAGACTCTTTCTATGAACAAAACAATGATGCAAATTTAAACCTGTTTGACTTTGAAAGGTGGGCATTGACCTTATTAGCATTTATAAATATATGAATACATAATCTTTCCTTTTCCAAATAATTCCAAGATAGAAATAGATTAAATAGAAATTGAGAAATATCTGAAAAGGGTAACAAACTTATAGAAAAACTCCTGTTTCATTTATAATATCAATTTTTATCCATCTTCAGTCAACAATTATTTTGAAGAAACTGCATGTATATACATCATATACTTGAAATATGCAAAAAAGATGACCTCATATTAATTTGTTAAACAACTAAATATGGCAGTTTTTTTCTATTGGCATTTTATTCAGTATAACTGACTTCAATAGTGTCCTTCATCTTCTTTAAAAAACACATACATTAACTGAAAAAGCATTAAATTACACAGTTGCATGTCTTATGCTATCTCTATTTTTAAAATTTTAACATTTGTGTATTAGTACATGTTTGCAGTACATAGTGATTACATTCATTGTGATGAGTTACTACTTGTACATAACTCATCTTAATTTTTCCCTTCATCTCCCCCCTTTTTGCCAGTATCTGATTCATTTATTTATCTTATGTCCTTATAAAGTTAAATATCATGTATAAAGATGAACAGCCAGACTAATAGGCCAAAAAAATACAAACCACATAAGGCAATTATACTAAATCAAAGTATGCTGTTAGGTACATTGTTCATGCTGGATTACAATAACTTTTCTCCCTTTTCTCTTATAGTCTGTTTTTTATTTCACACTTTATTTAATATATTGAGTTTCTCATATAAGAGAAACCATGTGATATAAGCTTGTGTATCTGATTTACTTCACTTAACATTATAAATAAACTTTTATTGAGGCATATGAACTGTACACATGCACACATACATTATGTGGTGGTGCTGGGGATGGAACCCAGAGTCTCCCCTTGCTGAGCATACATTCTACTGCTAGCTGCACCCACAGGCCTATCATGTATGTCATATATGTATATATATATATATATATATGAAATGATCATCAAAATCCAGGTAATGAAAATAACTAGCACCCTCAAAGTCTTGTTCCCACTCTCCTTGGTAAATCTTTCTTCTCCATCCTATCTGTACAATTGCTGGCTAGCTCTTTGTCATTGCCCACAGGGTTTTATGTTAATTGAAACATTCTGTGTAAATTCTTTTTTTCTTGTTTCTTTGATTCAGCAAAATTACTCATCTATGTTGCTGCTTGTATCAACATTTCATTCCTTTTTATTTTTGAATAGTACACCCATTGTAAGGATACAACTTGTTTATACATTCATTTGTGATGGGCATTTGGATTGCTTACAGTTTTTGACTATTTTTTAAAAAGCTACTATGAACATCTGTGTACAAGTCTTTGTATGGACATATGCTTTCATTTTTTATGTGTAAACACTCAGGAGTGGAAAGCTTGAATCATATAATAGATGTGTGTTTAAGTTTTTAAGAAGCTGTCCACTTTTTCTAAAATAGATGTTACCTTTCATATTCTCACCAGCAGTGTAGGAGCGTTCCTATCTTGCAATCTTGGCTGACAGTTGGAAGGTCAATTCTTTAAAACATATAACCCTTTCTAATAGATATGATTATATCTCATTATAATTTAAATTTCTATTGTTCTAATGACAAGGCAACTTTTCATATGCTTATTTGCCATCCACATCTGAGCAAATATTTTGCCCATTAAAATATATGGTCCCTATTTTTATAAAATTAATAGGAATAAAATAATGTTGGTTAGTGCATTTGAAGAAAACAATCTACAGAAATATTTCCAAACCAATGAAGTGGTAAAATCAAAGGGACATTTAAATTTATATGTTGTACATTTCTGAAATGCTTAATTTTTTTTCAATGAGCATATATTATTTTTATGAGAAAAAGAGATTTACCTTTTTGTAAAAGCTGCATTCAAGACAATCTTGGTGATTTGGTAAAGAGGATCCAGAGATTTTTTTGGAATAATATACAGCTACTCTATCTCCTCTCGGGCAGCACTTTCCCCCCTAGAATAGAACATCTGAGAACATCTGGTAGAAGGAATAGTTTTAGAGTAGGGCTTTGGTTGATCCTTGTTTTGCTATGCAAACATGTAGGACAGAGCAGATAGACTGAGACAGTGCCTAGAAAGACAGGTGATTTCTGGAGAGAGCTGAGAGAATGGAAAGGATGCCCTTGGGAAAGAACTTTGGGAAAGAGGTAATGATATAGTTTGAATGTTTATGTCCCTTCCAAAATTCAAGTTGAAGTGGTTGGGGGTAAGGCTCAAAGTGGTAGAGTTCTTATCTAGCATGTGTGAAACTCTGGGTTTGATCCTTAGCCCTCCACCCCAACCATGTTGAAATGTAATCCCATATTCAACTGCATTGAGAGATAGTCAGAGAGTGCAGCCCTCATGGATGGGGTTAGGGACCTTATAACAGGACCCCTCACTTTTTTTGCTCTTTTGCTTTTTACCATGTGAGGACACAATGCTTAAAGTACCGTCTTAACACATAGAAGCAGAAGGTAGCCCTCACTAGGCACTGAACCTGACGCATCTTGATCTTGAGCTTCTCAGCCTCTGGAATTGTAAGAAATAAATTTCCATTATTTGTTATGCCGTCCATGGTGTTCTGTCATAACAACATAAATAGACTCAGATGTAAAAAGGGGAGAATTTAGGCAAAATTGTTCTATGAAGGAGTTGTGTAACTCTCATTTTTTATTTATCTAAGAACACATCTTTAAAATTGTCATTACTCATTAATGTTTTTTGAAATCAAATTTGTGTTTTCTGAGGATCTCCATGTTAGTGTGAGGAGAGAGCAGGGTGACCCAAGGAGGCCTAATGGCACCTAAGGTACATAAAACAATTAGATTGAAAAGAGGAAGTGAGGTGAGAAAGTGTTGAGCAATTGTAAACTTTAGTCACTTTTTTAAAAGGAAAAGTGAATGAAGAGCGGCAGTCTGATTCTGATAGCAAATACGCTCACAAAGTCACTGAAGCGACTATAAGCGGTCAAGGATAAGATGTTAAGGTATCTAGATATCTTCCCAAAGCTTCATGCACTCATAGTTGGGGCTTGTCCAGGGCAGCTGGGTCTAAGATATGTGAATATGGATTAAGGGTGTGTGATTAAGGCTATGTGATAGCTAAATTAGTTCACTGATCGGTTTAGCATAGTCCTGGGTGTAGATAATGGAAAAGCATACCCTTGGGTGTGGGCAATGCCAACCAATAGGCTTTCAGCCTAGAAGGGTTTAAAAAGGGAAAGGAAGGCTCACTGCTGCTGCTTTGGTGCCTTCTGTCTATCCTACCATAGACTGTTTCTCCTCTCCCATGCCCCTCTGCCATGCTGCCTTGCCTTGGAGCCAGCTGACTATGGACTGAAACCTCTACAAACTATAAGCTCAAATAAACTTTTCCTCCTTTAACTTGTGAGTGTCAGATGTTTTGTCCCAGCAATGAGAGAGTAACTCAGACAGATAAGGACAACACAAATTGGTAGCATGGCAAGAAACCATTGCCAGTGCTAGAATGAAAAGACCAATGATGGAAGGATTGTATATTGGAAACCAGCAAGGGCTGACCCTGAAGAAGAGGTACTGCTAGACAAGAGTGTGGCCTCAGGCAGAGGTACACAGTGGTGACGATTCTGTGGCTCTACAGGAAGTAAACCAGGCCTCTGCTTCCATTCTGAGATTCTGGAACCAACTGAAAGCTAGATAGCAGGGGAGCCATGATGTATGTATACATCCTCAGACTCCAGAGGTTCAAAGTAGGGGAACGAGTAGATAGTAAATCCGGAGGGACATATCGAGAGTTTCCATGTAATGACTTCCAGTACCATTTTATTTACCAGACTCATTATCCCCTTAAACTACCCACTTCTCAGCCAGAAAATCACAAGAGTTAGTTTCAACTGATGTAGTGTAGTTCTTAATTTCTTTAGGGTCATAGACTTCAAAATGTATCTATAAGTGCCTACACAAATTTATATATGATATTTGGCTTCCTTATTAAACAATAAATTGGATTTTTTCCTATTTTGTGGTAATAACTAGTGGCCAATATCCTAAAACATTAGAAATAAATCCAAATTCTGTGTTTAAAATAAAAAAGAAATAAAATTTTCTGCTTAAAGGGAGATTTCTAAAGTACACATGGATTTTTTAAAAATTTCAATAAGAACATTAACTTTTGGAGTAGTCACTGGCACAGTCACTCTCACCAAATTTGATATTCCCCAGATGTCAACACTCATGCTAATAACAATAAGTTATGAAATCCCTGACTTATAAAGGTAGGCAGTAGCAGATGGAGTAAAATTTCCCACGGCTTGCTTTTCTGAGTAAGAGTTGGCTTGTACCAAAAGTTAGTTAAATTCCTGGATACTTTTTGAGTTTTCTATCTGTAGCATTTTCTTATCCTCAGGTCATTGAAGACATTTTTATCTCTGACCATGTCTGTATGGTATTTTCAGTCAAAGTTCCCTCTGAAGAGTTTTGCTGTGTTTCCAAGTACTATAGCTTTCTCCTTCATAGGAATAGCCACCTTGGGCTCTGGCTGCCAGAACTTCCTCTAGATCTAGAAAGTTCCCCAGCTGTGGCCTCCAACCTTCACTTCTAGAGAGATAGCTTTATCCAAAGAATAGGGAGTTTTCCAGCAACTCTCATAATTGTTAAGTACAGAGCCCTAAGTTAGAAGTGTGGGCTCCAAATTTAGACTGCCTGGATTAAAAGCTTTGTGTCACTCCCTTACTAAGGATGACAGCTTGATTTCCTTCTCAGTGGAAATATTTATCAGCTTTTTTCATCTCTAGACCCAAGTCCCTGATATACACATTTATTTTTGTTTGTTTGTTTTTTGTTTTTTGTTTTTTTTTTCCAGTACCGGGAATTGAACTCACAACCTCGTGCTTGCCAGGCAGGTGCTGTGCCACTGAACTAAATCTCCAGCCCTCCCCCTTTTTTTTGTTTGTTTGTTTTTCTCCTGGTACCAGGAATCGAACTCACAACCTTGTGTTTGCCACGCAGGCGCTGGGCTGCTGAGCTAAATCCCCAGCCCCCCGATATACACAATTTAAAGGAGAAAAAGTTTATTTTGTCTTGCAGTTTCAAAGGTTTCAGTTCATGGCTGGCTGACGCTAAGGCAAAAGTGACATGGTGGAGGAAAGCTGCTCATTTAATGGAAGTGAGAAACCAGGAAGAGCCAGAGAAGCAGAGAGAGCAGGAAGAGCCAGAGAGAGAAGAAAAGTCTGAGACAAGAACACACCCTTTCAGGTCATACCCTAGTGACTCACTTCCTCCAACCAGGATCTGCCTCCTAAAAGCACATTCAGCTAATGAACTCATCAATGGAGGTTAGCACCCCTATGATCTGATCACTTTCCAAAAGCCCCACCTTAAGTTACATGAGCCTTTTTAGGGGACGTTTTATGTTCAAACCATAACAGTGGGTAATGGAATGCCTACCCTATGATTGTTCTGAGAATTAGGTAAGTTCAGATAAAGCCTTATTATGGGGTGTCTTACTTCCTCTCCTCACTGCTGAGACAAAATATCCAACACCCAAAGTTAAAAGGGGAAAGGTGTTGTTTAGCTCAGTTTGTGGAAGTTTCAGTTTGTAATCGGTTGGCTCCAAGGCAGGGTGGCACATGGCACAGGGGCAATAGTTCATGGCACCAGAAGACCGCAAAAGCAAGAAGAGACAAACCTCTTTCTGTCCCTTATTTTGCATGCAGGCTACCTACCTGTTATGGCATGCAGTCATGGGGTGGGCTTCTAGATTTTATGATTGATTCATGGGTGTGAGTGCTACACCAGCTCCAGGGTGGGTAGTTTGCATATAATATAAGGGAGGGAAAGAGGCTGCTTGCTGCCACCACCCCCCATGCTCTTGTTGCTTTTGCTGTTTTCTGCCACCAAACTGCCACATGCCACTTTGCCTTGGAGCTAGCCAAGTATGGACTGAAACCTCCACAAATGGTGAGCTAAATAAACCTTTCCTTCCTTAATTTTGGATGTTGGGTATTTTGTCCCAGCAATGAGAGATAAGTAACCAAGACACTGCCCTGGGGTGGGTGTAGAATTAACACCCTTATTGCAGGCATCATTGAATCATGACTCAATCACAAACTAGATTCAGCAGCCTCCAAAAGCACCCTCCATGACTGCATGAGGCTTTAGGAGGAGATCCAGACACAAACCACAACATAGGGCAGCCACAATTTGTTCAAATGGCTACATATATCTGGAAGGCTGTAAGAAATCTTTTCTCTGACACTGACTTTCTGTTTATTCATTCTTGCACTGTTGAATATTTGTGAAGTACCTACTCTGTGGTTGGCACTAGCTAAAATGTGCTTGGCATTATGTGCTAAAAATTCACTGATCCGGTAAAACAGAATTAGTGATTGACCCCACTGAACCCATAGTCTAATGAGGATGACAGATATTAATCAAATAATCACAAGCAGATGTGTCAAATTGCTGCAGAGGAAAGGTACATAATTCTTTGAGAATCAATAATGGAGGAATACGACTCTAAAGAACCATTCTTTGCTCTAAGATTTTAAGATCAAATAGGAGTTATCTAAGAGTTATATTTAACTCAGGTTCAGTTAGCTGATGTCAGTTCTGGACAGCTGATAGATTTCTGCACAACAAAAGACAACTTTATAATCTTCATAATGGAAATTGAATGTGTTGTATTAAATAGGTCAGGAACTTTTGCAGAGAAGTCGTGGGGAGTTTGATGACTTTTGTGGTAGTAAACAAAATTGTATTTGTAATTTGTCCTTGACACTAATACAAGGCAATCTAGAAAGGAGTGGACTTCAATGACACATGGTGTTTCTTCACCAAAGAATAAAACCTAGATGTGCTGTCAAGCATTGTTCTTCACGCATGGACAGTACCGATGTTTCTTGGAGTTGAAGTTTTGTTTGGCAAATAGAGTTTTTACAATTTTGAAGCCACAGGAGGCCTGTGAACTTTCCAAAAGTGCTCCCAAAATAGGACTTATCATTTCATGCTGTCCCTATGCAAAGAACGTGAGAACCAGGACTTGGCTTTTGCTAAGCATGGCACATGCTTTCACGGTGAAGGGAAATGGTAATCCCTCCATAATCTGCTGCAGAGCACTGGAGCGGAACTAATGGTTCTGGAGCAGATAAGAACATTTGACAGTAGTCTCCTCAGTTTTTCAGTTTTTCTCCAAAGCACAAATCAGTGTAACTCTTTTTCAGGGTGTACTGCTTCAATGCAGCGAGCAGACTGGCAAGATAGCTAAAGAAAATCCATCTTTGTGTTGATGCAAATCTAATTCTGGTAAAATTTTTAGTGCTTCTCAACTGAGCAAAAGAAGCAGATTGTACAGTGTGTTCCCAGTTTTGGTGGCATCCTACCTCCCTAGGTAGAATGTTCAATAATGCAAGTAAATCCAAAGATAGAAATATAGACATGAAATCTCCCTCCCTCCCTC
Organism: Chinchilla lanigera; assembly: GCF_000276665.1. Lineage (NCBI taxonomy): Eukaryota > Metazoa > Chordata > Mammalia > Rodentia > Chinchillidae > Chinchilla > Chinchilla lanigera. The sequence goes on from NW_004955428.1 coordinate 1,159,942, forward strand.
GCTCCTCTCTCTCTCTCTCTCTCTCTCTCTCTCTCTCTGCATCTCACAGAAGGCACATAAGATTATACTGCCTAGTGACATCATCTTCATATGTGTTAGCATATCTCTTGGTGTTGGAACAACAATGAAATTGCCTAACAATGCATTTCTCAGGACACAGCCCTGTTGTCAAGTGATGTATGACTGTACGTATCAAATGAGAGACACAGACAGAGACTCCTAGGCTGGGAATAAAGTGTATATAGACAGATATTCATAATCATCATGACATGTTATATTTTTAATTTGTGTCAAAGAATGGTCTGGCAGATAGTACAACAGGCCAATGATGACAGTCATCAATGACCATACTACACATTGCTCTGTATGTCGCCTTTTACTTGTGTAGTATGAAATAATAATGCCTTAATAAAAGTGTGTTATGCAAAAAATATCTCCTCTAAGTATAGTTTTAAATATTGGAGAATACATAAAAGAAAAATATGCTTTTTACCAGGCTTGGTGGTATATGCCTATAATCTTAGGAGGCTGAGGCAGGAAGTTCACTGCAAGTTCAAAGCCAACCTGAGCTACATGGGGAAACCTTTTCACAAAACACAACAAAGCACCCTATCTCCCCCTTTTCTATATAGATACTATTTATTTATTTATTTTTGTGGGTCTTCTGGCAGCCATCCATGGGTGGTCTGGCTCAAACACCCCAGGCCATCCTAATCCATTAAATTTTAATTTCATGGTATTAATTCCTCTCCTTCTCCAGTTTTGTCTTTACTTTACCTATTAGGTATAACAGTGTATGATGAGAGGCAGAAAATAATTAAGATACCTTGGGGTCATGATTCATAGACTGTGATACGAGGGTACACTCAGGGTCATTGAACAAAGCTCATTGTTTCCCCAGCCATGGCACTTAGCAGTTGTTTGTCCTCTCCTTAACCACCCCCGCCCACGTTTCTCTGAATTCACAGTGAGTCTCTCAAGAAGTTTTTGCATATCAAGACTGACCTTTGCACATCGGAGAGAGTATTGTCTTCTCTTCAGAGGAAGTCATGACTTCCTATGGAGAGTTTGTGAAGTCAGGTGATTCACAGGTATCCTTTATGGTTTTTTTGTTTGTTGTTTGTTATTGTTTCTTTGGAGACAGGTTCTCACTATAGTTTAGGCTGCCCTTCGACTCACTATGTAGCTCAGGCTGGCCTCAAATTCATGGCAGTCCTCCTGCTTCAGCTTCCTAAGTGCTGGAATTACAGGCATGCACCACCATGCCTGATTTACAGGTGTTCTTTAAAAAGGGTTTGAAACCAAAACTTCCATTTAATTTAATTTACCCATTTTGAGTTTCATGTATTAGGGTTCCTTTCTTGATCTGACTTTTTTTTCTGCCATTGCTCTTTTTCAGAAGACCAACTACTCCAGCCTGGCCTACAGGATCAATTTATCTCGACTTCTTTTCTTCCCTCATTCTAAATCCTCATTCCCTGAAGTTTTCAAATTAGCACCTTGTTATTTACCCTACGCCTATGTGGGGAGCGCCTCATTTCATCTGTCCAGCAGGGGTCACCATAGCTCCTTTCCAGAGAAGCATATACAGTAAGGTAGTTGACACACCATCATATTAGAAAGTTCACCTTCATGGTCTTCATGTAGTTCTACTTTCCAAGGAGCATCATAAATACTTACAGCCCAATGCTGAATGTCTGTGAACATATTCCTATTGTCAAGTGACACATGACTATACACAGCAAGAGAGGAGACAGAGACAGAGACAGACTCCTAGGTTGGTGGTAAGTATAGATAGACAGATGTCTAACATCTTTATCCAGCATTGGGGTAATACTTTACACATCTCTTAAAGTGAGTAACTCTATTTTAAAATTATATTTGTTTATTTATTTTTGCTATTATTCCTATAAGGAAGACAGTCCCCCAAATCATGCCTCATACATGTAGGTCAGTCAAAGCTCTTATCCTTCCAAAGGTATACAAAGGTAAAATTATTGCCTTTTCTGTCTTCAACCTATAATTTCTTCTAATAAATTGGATATATATATATATATAATCTAAATGTTGTAATTTAAATAAAATTGAATTAGAATATATTTTAATCATGTTTTAAAATCAAGCATTCTTTTTACAATTCTTTTCTGTAATTATTTTTGCCCCTTTAAATCCATTGCATTCATTTACTTTTATCATGCTAAATAAAAAAGAACCAGAAAAATCAGCTATTCAAGAACTACTTATGGAAATATAATAAAGCACTAATTGCAGTGACTATTAGAATTAAATTCAGGGAGCAACATGATTTAAGCAAGATGTCACACCAACATTTCTACCTTCTCATTCCTGCATCATTTAAAGGATCATTTCTAGAAATATCAAATATACCATTATTTTTCTCATCTTAAACACACCCTTTTTTGATCCTACTTTTCCAGCCACTGCCCCAATTCTCTGCTGTCCTTTGAAGCAAAATTCATACTTGAATGTTGCTAATCCTTTTTGTCATCTTTTCTTCCTGGTCTCTTCTACCCGTTAATGTCAGGCTTTTCTCCAGCACCCTCTGAACCTCGGTGTGGATAAACGCAAAAGTCAATTCGCAGTTCTCCTCTCTGGTTGGCCAATGAGCAGCAGTAGACAATTACTATTGCTTATTTCAAACATCCTTTGCTTCCAGAACACCACATAAGCCTGGTTTTCCTGCAGCCTCGTTGAGTTCTCATTCATAATCTCTTTTCCTATATCTTCTTCCTCTGGCTGACATTAAGATGTTAGACCCTGGCATGGGCTTCCTCCCTCCTCTAATTCTCATTTCCCTGGTGATCTCAACCACTTCATGGCTTTAAATGCCATCTGTTCACTAACAAATTGTGCTCACCTGCTGGTAACTGAGATCCAATTACAAAAGCTTTGACACAAAAGAGTTCATTCTCTTACAAATTAGGAGCCAGAAGGAGGCACTTCACAGCAGATATAACAGATCCACAGGTTGCCACAGTCTCAGACTACTTCCTCTTTTCCGATCTATCATAGCCTGTGGCTTACATTCTCAAGTCCACCTTATGATCTGACATAGCCGATTTAGTTGTAGGTCTTATATACACATTTCAGGCAGAAGGAAAATAGAAATGGCACATCAGCTCTAGACATTAGCTCTTTCAAACAACATTTTTTGAAAGATCACTCCCCCATGTTTATGACACTGATTCAATAGATAGTCAGGTATTTACATCTTACTGCATGGGAAGGAAGTAGCTGTGATCTTAATTACAGGCAACAACATGCTCACCTAAACTGGAAGTTCTGCTACTAAGGAGGACAAGGAAAAAGAGTATCTGATAAGCACACGGTAGTCTCTGCCACAACAATCCGTATATTGAAGGGACCTATGTTAGTTCCAGCTCAGGACTCTTTTCCGAACCTCAAGACTCTACTGCTCGAGGCTGGGGATTTAGCTCAGTGACACAACGCCTGCCTTTCAAATGTGACGTTGTGAGTTCAATTCCCAGTACCGGAAAAAAATAAAAAAAGAAACAAAAACAAACAAACAAACAAAATACCAAAAACATTTTACCGGGCGTGGTGGCGCACGCCTGTAATCCCAGCACTAGGGAGGCTGAGGCAGGAGGATCGTTGTGAGTTCGAGGCCAGCCTGAACTGCATAGCGAGACCTTGTCTCAAAAATACCAAAAAAAAAAAAAAAAAAAAAAAGACTCATTACTGCTCACTTGGCAGTGCAGACTTCATAGGAGGAAGACATGGTTTTATAAGGGAGTCTCGGGTGATGATTAATTGTTCAGCATGAGTTGAGGGAGGAATAGGCATGAGAAAGTGAAGATAATGGATAGAGAGAATTCTTTCAAGGAATTTTGGTATAAAGACGGGCAGAAGAGGAGAAGGGCAGAAAAAAATCACAGGAAATAGCTGGAAGAGAATCAGATGTCTAAGGAAAGTTTTGTTTTGTAAGACAGATATATTGAAGTCTACTTGCACAGTAATGGGAATGGTCCGGGAGAAAATAAACCAATGATTCAGGAAAGTAAGATACTTGCAGGAGTAAACCCCTCAAAAAGTAAACCCCTCAAAAAAGAAGGAAAGGGAAATGAAATGCAGCCACACAAATGAGAAGATGGGGTTTTGATACAAAAAAGAGAGAAGATGGTAAATTGGAACAACTTTTAGGCAAATGAATTTCAACCTTTGATAACTTACTGTTCCAAGCACATTGGAATAATACATCACAATTAAAGAAGAAATAATAAAGGTAAATCCAGGTTTAAACATTCCTCCTTTCCCCTCTCCTCCTTTCTCCTCCTCCTCCTCCTTCTTTTTATTCTTTTCATTCTTCCTCTCTTTCTTCTCTTCTTTCTCATGTTTTCCTTTTTTTCCCTTCCTATTGTCCTTCTTCCCTTCCCCTTCTTGTCTCTGTCTCTGTCTCTTTCTCTCTCTCAACTTTATAGTACCAAGGATTGAATCTAGGGCCTGCACACTGACCTGTACCCCTAGCCCTTTTTATTGTTTTTAAAGAAGGGTCTCACTAAGTCAATAACTTCCCCAGCCGAGTTCAAACTTGTAATACTCCTGGCTCAGCCTCCCAGAGAGCTAGGATAACAAGCATGTGCTACCATTCCCAGATGACAAACATCTCTTAAATGGAAATAGAACAAAAATGTCAAATGTCACAGTGAATAAAATGAAGTCACACAGTTTATGGAAAAATTAGGAAGCAAGAAGTACTGACCAGAATTTCAGCTCCTGAAGGGTGTGGAAATTGCACCATGAAAACTGTATTCAATCTTAAGAGTTTAGGAACTCCCTCCTTTTTAGGAATGAGGCTGAAAAAATATTAGAACTTTAGATGATTTCTACTTGGAGAAATGGCTTTTTTAGCTCTTAAAAGCTCTTTCTATAGAGATGGGATACATCATGATCAGAAATTGAGCCAAGTTGCCTAATTGCTCTGTAAATGGACCCACAGAAGTCTCACCATCACCTTGGGGTAGGAATTCCAAGCTGCTACTATAAAAGTTGGCTTTTGATCCACACTGCTGACAGACAAGGATGAGCTTACTGTTGAAGGCACAGCTGAAAGATAGGAAAGAAAAACACTAAAAGCTTACAAATGCTTAAAAATGAACCTCCAAACTCAAATTCTGAAAGACATGAGTGGGTGTGATGATTACAAAGAAAGTCAAAAAAATCAGTCATTAAATTGCAAATTGATTGTTAGGTGGAATTAACTTTGCCCCTGGAGTAGTTAATAATATTTTTAAGTACACGCAATTGACATAAACACAACTTCTACTAAAAAGAACAAAAATTATGGAATAAAAATAAGCAATAAAAATGATTGAAAACTTGTAAATGAAAAACGTCACTGGAGTAAAAATACTTTAAAAGATTGAATTCTAATATAATTGAAGAGGAAATTAGTGATTTATACAATCATAGAAAAGAATAGTCCAGAATAGGGCACAAGAAGCAAGGAAAAGTACAGGTATGGACACAGGCCAGTTGGTGGTAGAAGATTATGCTGTCTTTGTACTGATTTTATTTTTTCAGTAAAATTAGAAGTGAGATCATTAGCAGAGATGGAGGAGGAGGTGCTGAGTGTTTGCAGAGAAAGGATAGTTTCCTTGGAGAGTAGGAAAATGTGCCCCACTTACTCTAATGAGGATTTAGATCCATAGAAAAAGTCTTTGTGGCCAGTGGGACAAGTCCTGAGCAAGGAGCAATGGGAAATTGAGTAGAAAACAAACCTGTATCAGGAACACATTCAATTCTGTTGTTTCAGTTACTTTTCTGTTGCTGAGACAAAATACCCAACATAAGTTAAAAGAGGAAAGATTTATTTCAGCTCATAGTTTGTAGAGGTTTTGGTTCGTTGTTGGCTGGCTCCAAGATGGCAGCATGGCAGAGGGGCATGACAGAGGAGAAACAGGCAGGCAGGAAGCAGCAGCAGTAAGCCTTCCTTCTTTTCTGTCCCTTTATGTTCCATTCAGGTTGTAAGCCTATTGATGAGTGCCACCTACACCCAGGCTGGACCTTGCTATTACCCACACCCAGAACTATGCTAATTCCAATCAATGGAGTAATTCAGTACCACACACCTTAATCCCAGTATCACATGACCTAGATCCAGCCAGCTCTGCAAAGCCCTACCTATGAGTGCATGAGGCTTTGTGGGGACATCTAGATACAAACCATTGTGATCAATTATTTTCATGATTGAGTAAAAATGAATTCGGTCTTTAAAAAGTGAGATTTTCAAGTGGAAGCATACAAAAAAGGGAAACTTAGTTATGGATAAGAAGAAAAGAAAGAGTGAGAGGGAAAAGAAGAAAACAGTAGATACGTCAGAGTAACATATGTTAGAAACAGGTACAGTAAGTTGAAGATACTAAGAAAGTGGCAAAGAACATCTAGGAGACAGATCACTAACCTAGTTCTTAAAGCAGTAGTCAACCATGGAGACACTACAGATCTTAGGATCAGTAGTCATCCATGGAGCCTCAAAAATTTCCTTTTAATATATTTTACATTTTATCAAAATAAATTAAAATTTAATTTTCTAAGAGTTGTGTCTACTGGAAAAGCCCATTTTCAAAGGCTCTTTTCTCAAAGATAGGCGTTATTAGAGATGTCAGAAACTTTCCTTTCCCTTTCCTCACTTAGCAAATAGCAACAAAGCTAAGTGTTGTGATGCATGCCTGTAATCCCAACAGTTGGGAGAGGGAGGAGCATCACAAGTTGGAGCCCCACCTGGGCTACATAGTGAGACCCTGTCTCAAAAAAAACTAAAAAACAAAAAAACTAATATAGCCCATGGAATTCTGGGTAATGTTCTGACTACTTGAAACAGCCGTCTATATATGTCCATTCAGTTAGTCAGTCTGTATTTATTACTTGTTGCTATGGTTTTTTTTTTTTTTCATTTTTCTCCGGTACCGGGAACCGAACTCACGACCTTGCGCTTGCCAGACAGGCGCTTTTGCCGCTGAGCTAAATCCCCAGCCCTGTTGCTATGGTTTGGATAAGTGTCTCTAGTCTGTGGTGATACTGGAAGGTGGTGGGACATATAGGAGGTAGGGCCTAGTAAGAAGAAGATAGATCCCTGAGGGTGTGCTGCTGTGGGGATATTGGGACCCTAATGTCTCTCTGCCTGTATCTTTCCCTCCCTCTCTCTTCTGCTTCTTGCTGCCAGGAGGTGAGCAGCTTCTTCTACCACGTGCCACTTCCTCACAAGTCCAGAAGCACCTAGGCTCAACTCACCATGGATTTTGAACCTGTGATCTAAAATAAACCTTGCCTCCCTATAAGTTGACTTTCTCAGGTATTTTATTACAGTGATAGAAAACTGTCTAACATACATGTATATCTGCACACATGACTGGTTTAGCTATAAGGAAATGTAATGATAGATCAATTCTATCATGCAGATTCAAATCTAAATTCTGCTACTTAATACCTCTGTGAACTCAGATTGAAGGAATTACTTAAACACTTTGACTTTCATTTTTCTTTTCTGTAAAATAGAGATGGTAATGACAGAATCCTGCCTCAGTGAATATTAGATAGTATAAAACAAGCATTTAAAGTGTTTAGACTAATACCTAATGAGTGTCCCCCAAACGGTAGTTACCATTATTACTTACTAATGTAAATTCTGGGAGCTAGGATATTGTATTGGCTAGTGACACCAAGGTTAAATATTTTAGAGTGGGTATAATGCATACATTTTATTATGTATCCAGTGTAGCTAGTACCATTGCAGACACTGGGTAGTCAGTAAATATAACTACCATTAATCAAAATAGTTGGGTTTGATAACACTTGAAAATTCTCCAACTTGGTGGCATACCATTACCTATATTGGTCTTCACTGTACCTTGTGGTGGGTGCATACCATCTCAGTTTAACAGATGAAGAATCAGAGAAGCTAAGTGACTTGACCAAAATCTCATGGCTTGTAAACTGAAGTACTGAAACTAGAATATAGGTTTTCATTACTGATGACTATTAGTAAACATTTATAAGCAGTTTTTAGTGGAATTGTTGATTAGCTTAATACTTGTCATCAATATTTCTTTGTTTTGACATGGAAATCATCTTGTTTTACTTGCCTGTTATTATTGTATGTAAGAATATCCGCAAACCTCAAAGTAACTTTGTTAGTTCATGTGCCACGTGAAGCATAATTTTTCTTAAACATTTACAGTGGAAGCTGTATCATATTTTAGTAATTCACCAACTTCTACAGTTCACATTTGCATTTTCAGCACTCTCCTTCCCATTCTACATGGCTTAGTCACATATATGTAACCATTGCTCTTACTTCTGTTTCAGTCATTTTGTCCTCCTTCCTTTTTTCCCTTTTGCTTCATATCGAAGACAAGTGACTTTAGGATAGTCACCATTTTTGACATTCAGTGACAAAAATGCAAAAATAAATTGTTAATACATTTGCATTCCAATAGTTTTATTATTTACTAAAGCTAGTAAATTGTTCATATTTTCTATGAAGCTATAAAACACTTCCTGTTACTGTGAGTTGACTTTTGTCAGTCTTTCCCCAAACCCTTTTGTTTAAGAAGGTAGATCCTAAAGTGGGTGCAGTGGTACACTCCTATAGTTTTAGCTACACAGGAGGCTGAGGCAGGAGAATTCTTTGAGTCCAGGAATTAGAGGCCATCTTGGGCTATGTAGTGAGACCCTGCCTGAAATAAAAAACAAAAAACCAAAGAATATGACATGGCTCTTTTGGAATACAAAGGACAGGAAGTGTGTGTTGGAACAAGAGCCACTTTGTGATGTGACCCTGAGGAGAAACCTTGTGGTGTGTTATGTGGGGGTAAATTCTCCAACCTGCTTCTTGAGAAAATCTGTGAAGCTCTGTATTATTCTTCAAGGCTGTTGAAGTTGAATTTGTAAATTGTTTGGACATGTCATTGTGGCCAGTGTGTGTGTGTACCATTGCTATATTCGGATTATACTACCATATGCACAAAATCTATTTAGTTTACATATATTTAATTAAATGTGCATTTGTATATGGTTAAAGGTCAAGATTTTTGAAGTAATTTTCATTGGTATATGCTTTAGTATATATAACATTCGTAGCATGGAATTGGTACATGTACATACACATCTTAATTCTTTTATGTCCCCCTTGCCCCCCTCCCTCCTTCCCATTTGCAAAAGATTTAGCTCTCTGTTTTCTGTTACGTTCTACATGCATAAGAAAAACTTGTGTTCCCAGTGATGAAGCAGAAGTTAAGAAAACCTGCTCAGTTAGGGATTCCTTTTGAAAACCTGCCTTAAGAGTGTGGACTAATTTGTTTGGATTTATCTAGACAGGAACTACAACTCCGTAAGAGGTCTTTTAAGCTAGACAGAAGGCTCCTTCCCAATGGATAAACTTCTTTGAAAAAAGGAATCAATACTAATGATGGTATATGACAGAGATTATGAGTTTCAGCTTATAAAGTTATTCAAAAAGGCTCTTACATTTTCTGGAAATAAGATAGCAAGACTGTTCCAGCAAATTTCCTGAATTGTCTTTGTGGTTGGCTTTACTGCCCTCTTTGCTAGGAAAATTTGGCCGATAGTTCTCCTAAGTTAGCAAAATCAATGGAATCCAGTATAAAACTGTCATTCTTTCCAGTTATCCAATTTTATTATCAAGTGGGTGATTCTCTGCTGATTGGCTGTACCACAGATTTATGATTTCCAGGCTCTGCTGTACTTTTGCTGCTGTCAGGCATCCATGCCCATGACAGAGACCAAGGCTGAGCTTTTTGAACCACATTACAGCCCCTCTTCTTCTCATCTGCATCTAGAGGTCTGGCTAGAAAATGAACTTCGTGTGTTCCCAGCCTCCTTTTGTTTGAGATGGCCACATAGCACAGTCTGGTCAACATAGGAAAAGGTTTCCCTTGTGAAACAGGAAGGTCACAGCTCTCAAACTGAAAGGCAATGGGGAAACAATCTTTACCTGTAGACTGTTTGGTCTTTTCCTTTTTCCTGTCTTGAACTCGGATGGGACACCTGGAAGTTCAGTAGCCATATTTTGTCATGAGGTGATACTCCTGAGAAAGGAATCTAGACTTCTGAAGGCATCACTGAACTTCCATGCCAACCTTTATTGCCCACCCGTTGTCTTTTCATTGAGTGAAATAAATAAAACCCTGTCCATTTAATTCATTATAAAGCTGCCATTTTTTTTCTAGTTAACCAATTTTATTATCAAGTATTACTAAATTATCCTGTGGACTGAAACACTCCTACACTCCTCAGCCCCACTTGGTTCCCTTTGCTTACAGAGGCAGGTCTGCAGTTCTACTTGGGGATGTTTTGGTTCTGCTCCAGAATCTATGTGGTTTGTAGAATACCATCCCATGCCATATTCAAGGGTGAAATACCCTACTCTAACCCAAGTGGCGCATTCCATATTGTAGCCACACAACTGAATATATGACCCCAGATAGTCTAGTGAGTCATGGCAGTTTTATCGGGAATTTCAAAATGTAGTCCTCCTCTTGTTCTAATCAATGTGACACACAGGTGTGTTATGGTTGGTACATTGTGTCAACTTGGGGAGTCTAGAGTTTTGGCTAAGTGACTCAGCAGTTCTGCATCTTGGGGTGAAAAGGACAGGCCCTTACCCTTCTGGGATGTTTTCATTGTGTCAATTTGAGGAGTTTAGAAGGTGAACTATGTGATTCAGCAGGGAGCCGAGGTGCTTACTTTGTATTTATCCTGAGCCTGTGCAGGAGGAGGTCATGGAGATTATGTGAGTGCTACACATCCTCCAGGTGGGGGGAGCCTGCTTACAATGTAAGGGAGAGAAAGAGGCTGTTTGCCGCCATTCCTCCCTTTTGCTCTTGCTGCTTTTGCTATCTTCCATTGCCATGAACTGTAGCCCTCTAACTCTGCCTTGGAGCCAGGCAAGTATGGACCGAAACCTCTACAGACTGTGAGCTAAATAAACCTTTCTTTCCTTAATTTGGGTGATAGGTATTTTGTCTCAGCAATGAAAGAAAAGTAACCAAGACAGAATTTGGTGCCAGCAGAGTGGGGTCATTGCTGTTACTATACCTGACCATGCTTACTTTGTATTCATCCTGAGCCTGTGCAGGAGGAGGTCATGGAGATTACGTGAGTGCTACACATCCCCCAGGTGGGGGGAGCCTGCTTACAATGTAAGGGAGAGAAAGAGTTGTTCAAAAGCCTTTGGAAATGGCCTGTGGGAAGAGTTTGGAAAGGTTTGGAGATGTCGCCTGAAAGAGTAGAGCCGGAACACCTTCGGCTGTTCTGTTTGGGAGATTATGGTCAGAGTTCAGCAGACCAGAAGGGTGATAGAAATCCTGCGGGTAAAGACAGGGTTCAGAAGGTTTCTGCTGGAAAGAAAGACTGCACTGGTTGTTGGACTCCAGATGATTTGTGTTATGGCTTGGCAGAAAGTTTGTCTGCATTTTACTCATGTCCAGAGACTTTGCCTAAAACTGAGATTAAGGGCAGTGGACTGATTAATCTGGCAAAAGAAATTTCAAGGCAGTCGAATATTGGGTCAGTGGCATGGCTATTGTCGGGGCCTTTTAGCCAGATTTTATGTTGAGAATGAAGAGCAAAGAGCCCAGCAGCATGATTTAAAATGTTGTGAGTTTGGCCAGAAAGGAAGCTCCAGTAATGCTATGGACTGCAAAGACAGAGCTTAGATTTCCCTTGTGGAAAAGGAACAGGAGAATATAAAAGATAGCCTGAGGGCATCACAAGAAGCAAGTCTTCACCCTTTGTATCCTCAAAACTGCAAAGGTGAAAGACCTTGCCTTGAGGAAAAAGCCACAGAGCGACATGCTCCAGAATGGCAGCAGTGGCTGCACCAGGTTCCAGAATGGCAGTGGAACAGAGAATTTGTTCTTCAGAGTCAGCTTCAGAGTGTTCAGCAATCCAGGCACTCAACCCCTGTAACCAAGATAGAGGAAAGCTTGGCTACTGCTCTAGATGGCAGCAGACCTTGTCATCATCCACATGGTGCTTGCAGAATGCAAAAGTTCTGAAGTTAAAAAGGCTTCCACCTCGATTTCAGAAGGCCTGGGAGACCAGGCAGTGTGCCCCTGAGAGGCCAGTGTGTGAAACTGTGAGTGTGAAGTGAAAGGTGCAGTGGAGACCTCAGAAGTTTGGAGAGGCCAGGAAGGTGGATTATCTGAGGAAAGCTTCAAGGAGGGAGAAAAGCAGGCCCAAGAGAGGCCAGAATTGCCATAGGGGTGGGACCATGTAAGGCCTTTGGAGCTCACAATATGCCACAGATTGCTTCAGATGCCAGACATGGAACTACAGGACATAATGTTAGCCGTGCTGGATTTTGGACTTGCTTTGGTCCCAATGCTCTGTATCCCCCTGTTTGTACCTTTTGGAATGGTAATGCTTATTTTGTGCCATTGAATGTTGGAAGTGTTTAACTTTTCATTTGTACAGGGGGCCACAGCTAAGAGTTTGCCTTCATCTCGGAGATTTGGAACTTGGACTCCTCAGCAGTACTGAAACTGTTAGGACTTTGGCAACTCTTGCAGATGGACTAAATGCCTTTTGCATGAGGGGATGTGTATGAGTCTTTGGGGGGCAAAATGTTATGGTTCTAATGTAATATAATGTCTTTGTATTGGGAAACTGGTTTAAAGAAATGTGTTTGGTTGCCAAGTTGACAAGGGGTGGAGTGTTATGGTTGATACATTGTGTCAATTTGGGGAGTCTAGAGTTTTGGCCAAGTGACTCAGCAGTTTTGCATCTTTGGGTAAAAGGACAGGCCTTCACCCTTCTGGGATGTTATTCATTGTGTCAATTTGATAAGTTTAGAAGCTGAACTATGTGATTCAGCAGGGAGCCAGGATGCTTACTTTGTATTCATCCTGAGCCTATGCAGGAAGAGGACATGGAGATTATGTGAGTGCTACACGTCCCCCAGGTGGTGGTAGCCTGCTTACAATGTAAGGGAGAGAAAGAGGCTGCTTGCCACCATTCCTCCCTTTTGCTCTTGGTGCTTTTGCTGACTTCTGCCACCATGAACTGTAGCTCTCTGCCCTGTGCCACTCTGCCTTGGAGCCAGGTGAGTATGGACTGAAACTTCCATAGACTGTGAGCTAAATAAACCTTTCCTTCCTCAATTTTGGGTGATAGGTATTTTGTCTCAGCAATGAGAGAAAAGTAACCAAGACAAGGCGCAATGTAAGGAACTACTGCAGCTATTTTTTTTTTTTTCATGTGTAATAATACACCCTGAGCACACAGGAGACTCACTGAGAACAGATTTAACAACATTGCAGAGACCCATCTTTCTGATTTGCATGCACCTGAAACCTGTACAATGAATTCTTTTTATTGTTTAATCATTTCAAACAAACAAACAAAAATCATTTCAAACACACTGAAGTCTTTCTGATACACTGTTCTAGTGTGGTCTCTAACTTGGCAGAAAACCTCATAAGCAAGATCTCTTACATTTGCTCCTCCAGATCCACTTGGCCCCTTTGCTCCCTGTTCTGTGCCTTCTGAGGCTAAACTGCATTGGCTGCACCAATAGAGATCTTTACCCCTAAGTTCTAGCTGGACTTGGCCAAAAGGAAGCACCACCAGGTGATCACAGGCAGGAGCAGGAAGAGGAAGATCAGGGCACTTCTGGACCTCTCTTCGGGGCCACTGCAGGTTACTGTCCCCTTTGACTAAGGCCAGAGCTCCTACCCATTCATTAATCTCCATGCACAGACCTCTCTTTCTGCTCAAATAACCATGTCCTTCTCTTACTTGCTCAATCCTGTGTGGAAGAATGATCCTTCACATATGCCAATGAGAGAACTGCACTAAGACTTATAGCTTTCCTGTACTCTGAGAGCTCTTTTGTAAATAGTTCCTTTATTATAATCTCAGAGAACCTGGCTTAACCGTGTCATCACTTCTTGCCAAGGCTCTGGCTGGTGTACCCTACTCTCTATTTCACCAAGGACAGGATGTTGCACTTCTCCAAGTCTCCAGCCAGCACTCAAAGCACCCACACATCCTCTGAACATTGTTTGAGGCTTTAGTTCTGTTTCTGAGATTGCTGGGGGACACGGAACAAATCTGTGCCTCTTTTTGTCTTCAAAAGAATGGGAATAATGATGCTTTCGTATATAGCTTACCAGGAATTTTCTAAGAATTAAGTCATATAATAGATATAAAAACACTAAGGGAGGCAGAGTACTAGACATGTGCATTATTATTGTTTCTATAGAACTAAATGTCAACCTAAGTTCTGACTATAATCCAGCAAAAAATGTTTTAATTCGCTCCCTTTTTCTCTCTCTCAATTTATATGCTGCTGTCTAAACATGTATGTGCTTTGGCCACTAATTCAGATACCTCTATTTACTGGCCACTTACACCCATCAGCCATCCCTCTATGCTAACCTTTCTTCCACAAGTGGAAAGATTATGGGCTTTGGAGCCCTCTGCATTTAACTTCAAATTTACTGGTTAATAGATGCCATGAAATGATGTAGCCTCTCTGCATCGTAGCTTTTTGTCAATACAATGGCAGTAGTTGCAAAGATTGAATGAGGTAAGGTAAAGGACCACACTGGTGCCCTCCCTTTTCCTCATTTAGTGACAGGAGAAGGGCCCCAAAGTGGTGCAGCACATACTTCCTGGACCTAGATCAAGCAGGCCATTGCTTATCTAATTAATAAGGAACAGAGAGCCAGGATGCCAAAAGATGGACTCCTAGATGATTGTGGCAAAAGGACTGGGAAATGACAGCATGCTCAGGTCAGGGAGGGGACATTCTCTTTGACTGAAGCTTACTGGAAACTATCCTGTGGGTGGGACTAACTGGCCATAAAAATTCTTCCCAGAAGTAATCCATGTGATTTGAGGACATTTACTGATGAGATTAAGATGCTAAAATGCCATAGTGAAGCAGCCAACCTAAAGTATAATTAATGTCCAACCAGCTATAAACTTGACAATTATAATATTCTATGGATGTCAACTGAACTGGTGGTACTGAGATGATGGAAGTCATATTTATACAGCATTTACATTGGTTGTGGAAGTTTATATATGTTATCACATACAGTCTGCATATTACCCTCATGCAGTGGGTGTTTAAATCTTTAGTTGACTGACAGGGAAATGGGGACTCCAATAGTACTTACCTACTCCATGTAAGTACCCCTGGATCAAGCTCTCAAATGCACAGGAAGCCAGTGTGTGTAATAAGCATAGTGGGTACGAACCTAAGACTACAGATTTAGGTGCACAGATTCTATGTGTCAGTCTTATTCTTATGTAATTCAGCTAAATTTACATTCTGAGTCACTACTCCATCAGTATGGTAGAAACTTAATCTCTCACAAATTTGGGTTCCTTCCCCCTCTCTTATATGGAGTTATATGTGAGCTCTGACTTTATGTGGTTTATATAGGTTTGTGTGGTTATACTGTTTATGGAGCTCCAAAGCACAGGGTGGGAGGTAGCAGCATAGGGTGGGAGGAAATCTGGTCTTCATTGAGGGGACCAGTGGGAAATCTGCTCCTCACTCTTTGGTCCATGCAGGTTGTCATGGAGACATCTTTTGTTCCCATCTGTGCAACCCTTCCATCTAGCCATTCTCTCTCAATATTTCTGTGCCTCCCTAAATGCATGAGGATCATTCGGTTGTTGCCCCACCATGATCAGCCTGTACAGAACACAGATATACTTCTTTGGTTTATGTTGTCTACCGAGAATTCTATTTGGTTCTGGGACACAGGTCCTTCTGCTATTGGATTCCATTATTGCATGTGGCTCCCTTCCTGGTGCTCAGCCTGGACAGCAGGGCATCACATGGGGACAGCAAGAAAGTAAGAGGCCCTGTGGGCCCATTGTGTCTTAAAAGGCCTACCTCTCAACATTGTCACTGCGGATTAGATTTCCAAAACATGGACTTCGGGGAACATAGTCGAACCATAGCAGTTGTGTACACATGCCAGCCTGGTTTCTAAGAGACCGTATCCAGTGTGGCTTGGCTCAGCCTGTATGCATCGCAAACATGTGAGACTTGCATTTCTAAGCAACTTTATCCGTTTCTATCCTGCTTTGAAACTAAAGTACATGTATATGATAAAAAATAACAGCAACAAATGCATGCATGCAGAAAAGAGAGCACTGTCCAAAAGTCTCCTCAGTCTTGATCTCCCCCAAACTTACTACTTTAAGTTCCAGTTCTCCAGTTCTACCAGTTCTTTTTTTTCTACCAGTTCATTGTCTTTCCAGACATTTATCACATACACACACACATGCACACACTATAATATATTCTGTCAATTGCTCTGCCTTCTGCTTTTTTTGCTTAATAATATATCTCTCCATTATACTCTGAGTGCCTCTCTTCCAGTCCTTGCACTGACCATATCCATCATTATTACACACCTAATTGTTGCTCCTAACCTTCCCCTCAGCCCTCTATTCATCATTACATTGTCTTCAGAGGAAGTTACCTTCTTCCTTATTTGAAGTCAGCAATGTCTGAAGGCAAACCATTACAGAATTATTAGATATATACCATTAACAGACCACTTGAAAAAACTTTCAGCAAACTTAATAGTACCACAAGCATGTGGCTATTTGTAAATCATTTCCTTAGGATGAGCACAAAATCTTTTGAAAAGCTAAAGGTCTATATTTGTGCCATATTTTTATTTCTGTACATAGAATCTATAACCATGTATGTAACACATTATCATAATGTAGTTTAATCTGCTATGACAATAAATTAGACTGTGCCAAATACAAGAAACGGATATTTAAGGCATATGTCCTTTGTATTTAAACTGTTTTTTACCCTAATGGTATGAATTTTCTTCTAAACACCTACATCAGGATAAAAGCCCATTTTAAAAATAGACATTTGTTTTTTTTTTTTAAAAAAAAAACCCTGCACTTTATATCATAGGAAATATGTGGTTGATTGATTGTGTCAACTTGAGAGGTTTAGAAGCTTAACTAAATTGGCACAGCAATTCTACACTCCAGGGTGTAGACGACCCACCTTAGGGTGGCTAATCACCTGGATAGTATGAAGGGGAATGAGGAAGGATGGATGGGCTTCCATTCTTCAGAGAAACTCTAGTCTTTGCATTCAGGTTGGATGTCGTCTCCTGGCTTCTAGCACAGACTCTTCGGCTTCCGCCTTGGATCTTTTGACCTTCCAGCATAGACCTATCAGCCTTCTGTTGCAGATTCATCAACCTCCTGATACGCACTTGCACGGACACTGAAGTGAGCTCCAAACCGTGGACTGAATCCTTCAATCTCCAGACACCCTCTGCACACTTCCTCATCCAACTCTGTGGGTGGCCATTGTAAGCCAACCTTGTAATTTCTTATACATTTGTATATCCTGTGTTATATCTGTTTCTCTAATAAAACCCTAACTGATACAGGAAGGTAATCTAATGGTCTGGAAAAAAAACCCCTCTAATTCCTAATTTCTTATGTTAGAGAATTCATGGAACAAACATGGTCTTCAGATATGTGTTGTCTGGAGTAATTGCTACAGCTGCTGGCCAAGAGAATTGAACATTTTTTAGGTTCTTGACATCTTTCTTTAGGATTTGGTGAAAAAGACTTTAAGGATTTTGTGCTTCTGAGAACATGTGGAATTTACATAAGAAATCTTTCTTTTCTTTTCTTTTCTTTTCTTTTCTTTTCTTTTCTTTCTTTTCTTTTCTTTTCGTTCCATTCTTTCATCTTACAGTATTGAGGATCAAGTGCAGGGGTTCTCTACCATTAAGATATACCCCCCCAGCACTCACCCTTTTAAAAAATGTTTGAGACAGAGTCTTGATAAATTGCCTATACTGTCCTCAAACCTATGATCTTACTGCCTCAGCCTCCCATATAGCTGAGATTACAAGCATGCACCACTGTACTCATCCAGATTTGATTTTTATTGCCTCTTCTTTCATGTCTTCTTTGATCTTCCATTTCACTCTCAACATGAATTTCAAAGCCAGACAGACCTGGATTTGGATAAAAAAAAAAAAAACCTGTTACTTAAAACTGTATAAATATTTACTGTTACTAAACATTTTTAAGCCTTGGCTTCAATAATCTCTGCAATGATGAGAATAATGATAGCTACCTCATGGGAATTTTGTAAGTACTAAATAAGATAAATTACACAAAATGATGAGCAAATAATAGATGCTTAATATTTATCAGTTGTTCATTCAACAAACATCTATTCAGAGTCAGCCAAGTGTCAAAAACATAGTTTGGGAAGACATTGGACATTAATATACAGTGTAAGCAAGAATTAGTTGATGAAGGTGGGTGGAGGGTCCTAAGGGTGGGCATTCTTCCAAAAAGAAATAGTTTGGTATGGAGAAAGAATGAATGTGTTGTATTATAGAAATGGAAAAAGAGATTAAGATGCTGGACTATGAAACACAAGATGAGGAATGCCCAAGGATGAACCTGGAGATCGTGCTAGGATTTATAGGCCAGGCTGTTATTTTAAAAAGTAATGGCTCATGTGAAAGTGAATATTTTCCTAGTACCAAAGAGCCAGTGGAGGGTGGCACAGCCCTGAAAGGTTTTTAAGCAGAAAGTGACACTGTCGGACTTATCATTACAGCAAAAGAAGGAGAAGAAGGAGCAGGCCAGGAGCCTTGACACCATTGAAGCAGTGATGTAAAAGTTAATGTACTATGAGGCTTAGGAACTGGGACTTCATGGATATGGAGGATGGAGGGGAAAAGGAAAAATCAAAAATGTCCCTTCATCCCCATGGAGTTTGACAGTCCTGGCTCCTTCGCTGGCAACATGTCTATCAAGGTCCCAGGGTTTAGGTACATGGCAAGGGGAAAGGGTAGAAGACAAAGGAAAGAGAAGATTGTGGACAGGACATGGTGGGTCAAGCAGAGGTGGGAAAGAGGAGAATGACAGTCAAATCTCAGCACATACAGGGATTCTCCTTGCTCACCTGGGGTGCAGGGGTGCCAGCTATTTTCAAGACATCTCTGTACTTGTTTAACATGAAGTCATGGAAAGGGAAAGTCATCTCTTCAGGCCACGCCAGAGGCTATGGGAAGCCATTTAGTCTTGTTCTTCTTCATTGATGACTTGGGAGATTGAATTTAGTGTGTAACTGATCTTGTCCAGGCTCCTTTCATTCATTATTCTCGATTTTCTTATCTCCACAGATGGGCTGCATCCTCCAAGTCTTGCGTACTATGTCAGGCACTTCACGTGCATTATCTCATTTATGGGTTAGGAAGCTGAAATTTAGAGAGGTTAGGTTTTAATTTTTAAAATTATATAAGAAGAATTTTGATTATCGCATTGTGGTGGGGATGACATTCCTGATATAGTTTGAGTTTGGTTTGCCCCCTCCCACGGCCATGTTGAAATTCGCCATTGTAGGAGTAATGGGAGGTGGGGCCTTTGAGACTAGCAGTGAAAATTAATGCCTTTATCTTAGAGGTAGGTGGGTTCATCTTCCTCACAGAGGGTTGTTTGTTATAGGGCCAGCTTGCCACTTGTATTTTCTCTCTCTTGCACTGTTGGCTCAAATTTCCACTTTTATACCATAAAATGCAGGAGCAGGAGGCCCTCACAGAAGCCGTGTCATACTCTTGGTCTTCCCAGATTCCAGAGCTGGGAGCAAAAAATAGAACTCCTATTGTTTATTATATAGTCTCAGGTATTCTGTGATAACAACAGAACAAAGGACTAAGACTTTCTATCCATTATTAAAGCTTGTGAGATTTTAGGAAAATAATTATAGATTACTTTCTATAAAAATTTTAAATTCTTGTATTGAAGGACACCTAAAGATGCTGGGAATATATCTCAGTGGCAGAGCATGTTGTGAACATCATAAGACCCTGAATTCAATCCCTCACACACAAGAAAGACACTTACAGACAGTTAAAGGCAACTGACAGGCTGAGGAAGAATAGCTGCCCCACCTAGATCATACACAATATGTAAACAGTACTCACAAGTCATTAATTTAAATTACAAATAACCCGAGGGGAAAAATTGGCAAAAATTTGAACAGTGTTCACAAAATGGAACTGTAAATGATTAAAAAAAAAGATGCCCAACATTTCTTGTACTCAGGAAAATTGTTCTTTAAAATTTTTTTAAATGTTGAAAACTTAAAATTTACATAGTCCCTCTTTTTGTACTTTTTTTCCTTTTTGAGGGGGTACTGGGGATTGAACTCAAAATCTTGTGCATGCAAGGCAAGCACTCTACCACTGAACTACAACCCCAACCCTTTTCTGTACTTTTGAGACAGGGCCTGGTTGTGTAGCCCAGTCCTGCCCCAAACTCACAATCTCCCTGTCTCAACCTCCTGACAACTGGAAATACAAACATGTACCACCACACCTGGCACATTGCTTTACTTTTGGAGAACTATAATCAATTCTTTTCACAGTAACTTACTATTTTAATAGGTGAAGTGTTCTTTTAGGATGCATACTTTTACAGTTGTCCTCTCCTTTCCTTATAAATCCTATTTTCTCAGAGGTTAATCCAATGAAATAAAGTAATACCACAAAATCAGTAATTTACTTCATTGTTTAGTAGTCTTTCACTGTCTGTCCCTATTTGTGCAGGAGATAAAGATTGGTAAATGTGTATATGAAGACACTTGATCTGGCTGTGAATACGGATTTCTCTGTTCATAGGATTTCTGTGTTTGTAGGATTTTTCTATTCTCTTTGGCTCATAGAAGTCAGCTATGACCACTGACGAACTGAAAGGCCAGGAGAACTGGGTGTGGCCAAAGGGCTGTTTTCTTCAGGATGGCTCAATACCTACTTTTGGGCAGGAGGGCTGCTTATTTTGTTTTTTAAGTTGGTTTCCCTGTCCTTTAAACTAATCATCAGAGGTGGTACTGCCTATCTTTCCCAGTCCAACTGTTGACACTGGGAGTCTTACTTCTTAGCCTTCTAATTTCACTTGCCTATTTAAAAGCATAGTCATGGCTTTACCCCAAGGCTAAGGCTAGATCAGCAACTCTATGAGTTGCAAACTGATACAGTTATTCTGACCAGACCCTTCCACACTGGTCACCTCTCAGATTTGCTTTCCTACTAGCCCCACATACTTTTCATCGGTTTTGTTCCTGTTCTTCAGTGGGGAAGTTTACTTGTTGAGAAGTCTCTCACATGTGTGTGCTTCCTTGCCTCCACAACTTTTCTTTTACCTGGATTAGATCTTCTAGAAACTCCATACCCTTCTGCTGTATTGATATCATTCTTGGGCTGAGTTATTCATATTGCCTGATTCTATGCATCATTTCATCAGACTTGGGAGGGAAAAGGGGTAAATGTGTGAGTTCAGCCATACGTCTTGCATTTAGTGTCCAAATAATTACTTGAGTTTGTGGTAAGTGCTTTGAGGGAGAAATACAATACAGTGTAAAAGTGTATGAGAGGGGAACCTACCCTAATCTGTTGTTTTTTTTTTTTTTTTCCTCCGGTACCGGGAACCTAACTCAAGACCTTGCCCTTCCCAGGCAGGCGCTTTGCCACTGAGCTAAATCCCTAGCCCCAAACCTACCCTAATCTGGAAGGGGTAGGCAACAGTCTTTTACAGAGACACATTTTAAAAGTCAGACTTAAAATTTGAAGTGTGGTATGACTCAAAAGCGGTATATCCCTTTCTGTCTGATCTTTAGAGATTTCCTTTGTATTTTTTTTTCAGGTTTTTAATTTCTTCTTATTTTGTGGAAAAAAAGGTAAAACAAAAATTCACAACATAATCATAGGAGGATAACAATAAAGAATACGTTACATGTTGTTATCTTTAAAGTAGCTGCTCAGGGTACAAGACATATGTCCTTTGTACTTGTGATTCACACTGATTTGCCCAGTTTGTGTTCCTGATTGAAGATTATTTTTAAATGAAGAAAAAGAATAAATTCCCTTCCAAAAGAAGGACACTCAAAAACCGCAACTGTAGTATGTTGAGCTCAGCATTGCAGCGAGCGCCTCTGTCCCACCTCGTGAGACTCACTCTTCTTAGGCTTGAGAGAGCAACTCAGAAGCAGGAAGCCTCAAAGACTGGAGACCAGGTGACCGACTAAGGCATTATCTTCTTGCCATCAGTAATTGTTGTTTTCTTTAACTTTCTAATTCCATGGGCAGAGGCACTATAGAATTCATCAAGAAAATATTAAAAACTAAATTGATCTTCCCTATGGAATTCACAATAACTAGGATGTATATTGCCTTTTTGGGGTTATAATTGATAATTATACCGTGATTAAGCATACCTTGATCATGAGGCTCAGAACCATTAGGACTGGGATGTAGCTCAGAGGTAGAGTACTTGCCAAGCACGTGTAAGCCCTGAATTCCCTCCCCAGCACTAAAAACAAATGAAAAGAACAAGGATTAGAAGTATTACTTGCATAATTTTCTGGAAAAGATATACAGTAGGACTGAATAGGAGTCATTTGTTTTACTTATTTTATATTTTACGGATTCATGTTCAGAAGACTTTTCTCTAGAGTTCAGAAAACTTGAATGAATGGCCTGACAGGTTCCACATTAAGATCACTGTAATTATCATGTAATGATTTTTTTTTTTTCACCTGGTAAAGAATACCCATGTATGAGCACAACATACATGAAAATCTACTTGAAATGGGTTCAGGTGTGGATTTGGTTATCCTAGAGATCAAATTTCACCTCTTGTGCCCATAGCAATGCTCACCAAAAGACTGAAATTCAGTCATTTCTCATAGCATTAGAGAGTCTTATCTAACCATCAGCTCTCTAAGCATCAGTTGTCTTATCTAGCTATTACAAAGAATTCGGCTGCACTTTGCATAACAATTAAAGGAATGGGTTAGCTGCTGTTTCTCTTACTCTATATGATTTTTTTTAAAGAAAAATTGTATCTTATTATAGGTATACTATATTATACCTATAATTTTTAACTTTTTTTTTTGAGACAGAGTCTTGCTGTGTAGCTAGCCCACTCTGGTTTGAACTCACTTTGTAGTCCAGTCAGCCTTCAATTTGTGATCTTCCTGCCTCAGCTTCCCAAGTGCTGGTGTTATAGACATGTGCTACTGTAATCAGTTAATGTTTATATAATAACATATAATTTTGTCCAAGGATATAACATTATATTTTATAAAAATCAATGTGTGGACTGAGGATGTAGGCCAGTGGTAGAGCCTTGCTTAGCATGCACAAGGCTCTGAGTTCAATCTCCAGCACTGTTTTAAAAAAACTAATTTTGCGTGTCAACATGCCTGGACATAAGTGCCCAGCAATATACCTCAATTTTATAATTTTAACTCTCTATAGAATTTGCCTCTTTGAGATATAATTTAATAATTTGCCCTCTGAACTTTTATAGAAATTTTCTATTTGAAGAATATGTTTTGGGTCATTTGCAAAACATCAAGATAAAAATATAATCTGGTTTGTGTCCTAATGTGCCTTAGGGAAAGATTTCCTTGGATATTTAGTGAAAGGAATTCTACTCTCTAATGTACTTTTTAAAAAGCATATGAAAATTTACTGCTACCATTTTTGCATCATCAAAACTGACGATCTTGGTCTTTGCTTCTTGCTTTTTCATCCAACCAAGAGAGAGACATTAGCTACTTTGATGAGTTTAAAGCAAACTCCAAGAACATCACCAACAGCATGACCATTGCAATTAATGCAGGAGCCAGAGTTTCATCATTTCCCTCAATAAAGTTCAAGTCACCACTGCATATGAAAGCTTTGATTTATTTGTCCTTGATCAGCCGGACCCTGACACACTTCTTGATGACAGAATTTTTTCCTGTGCACATCCCTCTGTGTATGAAGTGCCTCAAAAGGGGTTGGTCTTCAGGGCTTTCTCAAATATGCTTTTTAATTTTTATACTAGGAATTGAATCTAGGGTCATCATACTGAGGTACCTGCCCCCCTTTTTTAAAAAATTTTGAGGCAGAGTTTGCTAAGTCACTAAGTTTGCTTAGGCTGGTTTGATCTTGTGATCCTCCTGCCTCAGCCTCCCAGAGTACTGGGATTACAGATGTGTGCCACATACCTGGCTCCAAATGGGCTTTCTTGTGTTCTTTATCATGCTATCTCTAGTCTCAGTGGCTATAGAACTTCCTGGCAGCATGAAGACTGCCAGTCTTGTCCACGCTGCTGGTGCTACAGGTGCAAGTGAAAGATCTAGTACACTTTTGTTAAAAATTATAATTAAACATATGTAACACAAAATTTGCCTTCTTAACCATCTTTATGTGCACAATAGTTAGTATTAAGTATACCTTGCTGTGCTTGTGGTTTTCTAAAATGCTTCATTTTACAGAACTGAAACTCTGTCGCTGTTGGGGTGACAGTCAACCCTGTGTGTCAACATAGCGGGGCTGCAGTGCCCAGCTATTTGCTCAAGCTTTATTCTGATGTTCCTGTGAGAAAACTTTGAGATGAAATTTACATTTAAAGTGGATTTTGAGTAAAGCAGAGTCCCCTCCACCATGCAGGTGGGCCTTATCCAATGGATTGAAGGCATGAATAGAACAAAAAGATGGACCTCCCTGAGCAATGGAGCAGTTTGCCAGCAGACAACCTTCCAATTTGAATATCAACATCGGGGCTGCTTTTTCTTCTAGCCTGGTGGTCTCTAGGCTTGACCTGCAGCATTAGTCCTTGCCTGGTTCTCTAATTTGCTCTGCACATTTGGGTTTAGAAGCCTCCGTGACTGTAGAGCCAATTCCTGAAAATAAGCCTCTGTCTCTATACACAGCTCATTGTTCTGTTTGCCTGGAGAACCGTAACTCACATATTCATTGAACAAGAGGCTATGCCCAGCCTCTGGCAGCTACCATTCTACTTTCTATCTTTTTGAGTTTGACTACTGTAGATACTTCATATTAGAATCATATAGTCTTTGCCTTTTGTTATCGATTTATTTTACTAAATATTATGTCCTTAAGATTCATCCATGTATAGCATACAGCAGGGTTTCTTTTCTTTTTTTTTGAGACAAGGTCTTGCTATGTGGTTCAAGCTAGCTTTGAACTCACTGTGCAGCCCAGGCTAGCCTTGAACTTGCAGTGATCCTCCTGACTCAGCTCCAGAGTGCTGGGATTATGGGTGTGCACCACCATACCCGGCGGCTCTTCTTCCCTTTTAAGGGTGAGTAATATTTCATTCTATGTATATTCCTCATTTTGTCTATGTGCTCATCTCTCAGTGGACATTTTTGTTGTTTCCACCCATTGTCTATCATGAATAAGATATATGAATATCACTTCAACACCCTGGTTTAATTTTGGTTTTTTTTTTTTTTTTGGTATATACCCAGGAATGAAATTGCTGGATCACATGGTAATCTTATTTTTAATTTTTTAAGGAACTGTCATGCTGTTTCCATATAGTGGCTGCATTATTTTACATTTGCATCAACAAGGTACCAGTTTCTCACTGCCCCATATCTTTGCTAATACTTATTTGTTTTTTTTAAATAACAACCATCCTGATGGTTGTATAAGGTGGTATCTCATTGCAATTTCATTTATATTTCTCTAGTTATTCATGATCATGAGCATTTTTTCTTGTACTTGTTGACCATTTGTGTATCATCTTTTAAGAAAAATCTATTCAATCCTTTGTCCTTTTTTGGGGGGGGGTCTTTTTGGAGACGGTCTCAGTATGCAGTTCAGGCTGGCTCGCTTTGTAGCCCAGGTTGGTCTTGAACTCACAATGATTCTCCTGCCTCAGCCTCCCGAGTGCTGGGATTACAGGTGTGCACCACCATGCCCAGCTTTTCTCTGCCCATTTTTATTTGAGATTGTTTGGGCCTTGTTATTGAGTCCTTGTATAGTCTGGATATCAATTTTTTATCAGATATATGACTTGAAAATATTTTCTCCAGTTTTGTACTTTCCTTTTCACTCCTTTGGTGGACAGAAAGTTTTAATTTTGTTACAATTAGTCTAATTACTCTATTCTCCCTTTTCCTGCCTATACTTTCATTGTCATAACCAAGAAATCATTGCCAAATTCTGTTTCATGAAACTTTTCCTTATACTTTCCTCTAAGAGTTTTAGGTCTTTGTATTAATCTGTTTTCTGTTATTATAGTAAAATAACTGAGGATTGGTAACTCTATAATAACAAGAGATTATTTAACACATAGTTCCAGAGGTTTCAGGTCATGGCACTGGCACCAGTCAGCTCTGACGAGATCTCATGATGGATGGCATCACAATGGCAGGAGTAATGTGAGAGGAAGTGCTCACAAAACATGACTGGAAGCCATACAAAACTGGGGTGCCATCAGAACTAATTAGCCCCTTGCAAGGGCATGCGCTAATGACCTAACATTCTACTAGGCTTTACCTCTGAATGGTCCCACAACTTCAACTTCACCACATTGAGGACCACGCCCCCAACACATGAACGTTTGGGGGACAAACCACATCTAAGCCATAGCAGTGTTAATCACTTTCATGCTTATTTTTGTGTGTGGCATATAGTAAACTTATAAACTGAATTGTGTTCTTCCCAACCCATATGTTGGAAGTCCTAACTTCCATGTGACTATGTTTGGGTATGAAAACAGTAAGGAGATAATCAAGATTAAATTAAGTCCTAATAATGAAGCCCCAATCTGACAGGAATGCAGTCTTCATATGAAAAGGAGAAGACAGTAGAAACCCTCCCACCCCAGCCCTCTCCATATGCACTGAGAAGACAGGCTATGTGATATGGTCTGAATACACCCGCCAAAGTTCATGTGCTGGAAATTTATTCCGCTTGTAGGTGTTGGGAGTTATGGCCTTTAAAATGTGTCAGGTTTTGAGGGCTCTACCTTCACTCATATGTTAATGCTAGAATTGAGGAAATGAATCATTTATCATGGGAAGGGGTTCCTGATAAAAAAGTAAGCTTATGTCTTTTCTTTGTCTTACGTGCTTGATAACCCTTCTTCCTTGAACCATGTTTTTTTTTTTTTCCGGTACCGGGAATCAAACTCACAACCTTGCGCTTGCCAGGCAGGCGCTGTGCTACTGAGCTAAATCCCCAGCCCTTGAACCATGTTTTGATGTAAGAAGAAGTTCCTCATCACATGCAGCACCTTGATCTTGGTCTTTCTGTCCTTCAGAACTATGAGCTAAATTTTTTTTTTTTATAAGTTACCCAGACTGTGGTGTTCTATTACAACAACACAAAACTATCACACCTTGTAAGGACACAATAAGGAGGTGGCCATTTGCAAGCCAGAGAGAGTCTTCCCCACAAATCACCTCTATTGGTATCTTGATCTTAGATCTCTAGCGTCCAGAACTGTGAGAAAATAAATGTCTGTTGCGGAAGCCACCCAATCTGTGGTACTTCATCCTGACTGCCTTGGGCAGAGCAATACAATAGTGCCCAGTGTCATTCTTCTGGCTGTGGATATCTGGGTGTGAAGACTGTCTTTTCCCATTGAATGGTCTTGGCATCATTGTTGAAGATCATTTGTCCATATGTGTAAAGATGTATTTCTGGGCTTTGTATTCTATTCCATTGGTTTACTTGTCTATTTTTATGCCAATACATCAGTTTTGAGTACTATATTTTGAAATAAGTTTTGAAATCAGAAAACATGAGAACTCCAGTTGTGTTTTTACTCAGGACTTTTTGGTTACTCAAAGTCCCTTGAGATTCCATATGAATTTTGGGATGAGGTTTTTATTTCTGCAGAAAAATGCTTTGGGGATCTTGATAGGTATTGCATCTCTATAGATGGCTTTGGGTAGTATGGAGAGCTTAACAATATGAAGCCATTCAATTTATGAACAAAGGATGCATTTCCTTTTGTTTATATCTTCTCTGGTTTTTGTACAAGTCTCTTTGCTCCTTAATTAAATTTATTGTAAATAGAATTGTTTTCTTAATTTCCTTGTACACTGTTAACTACATAGAAGCACAGTTGATTTTTCTTTTTTTGAGACAGAGTCTCACTATGTTGTTCAGGCCAGCCTTGAACTTACTATGTTGACCAGGCTGGCCTCATATTTGCAACAATTGCCCTGCCTCAGCCTGCTGAGTTTTGGGATTACAGACACGAGCTAACATCCCCTGCTGTATGTTGATTTTGTATTCTTTAATTTTGTTAATTTCATTTATTTCTTCTAACAGTTTCTGGGTGTGTGGGATGTGTAGGGTTTTCTATATATAAATCATGTTGTCTATGCACAGAGATAATTTTACTTTTTCCTTTCCAATTTGGAGACTTTCTTCCCTTTGCTTACATGATTGCTCTGGGAGGAAGGCCAGTACGATATTGGAAGAAGCAAATGTGAATGTATTTACTTCTCTTGTTCCTGATCTAAGAGATAAAGTTTACAATCTTTTACTATTAAGTGCGATATTTGCTGTGGGATTTTCATATGCAATCTCTGTTGCTTTGCATTTTTCTTTGTTCCTAGTTTGCTGAGAGCTTTTTTGTTTTTAACCATAAAAGGCTTTAATTTTGTTAAATAATTTTCCTGCATCCATGAATATAATCCTGTGTATTTTCCCTCATTCTATTAGTGTGATATTTGATGGTGATTGATTTTTGTTTTTATCTTTTCTTTAAATGGTGCTGGGAATCAAACCCAGATTGTTATGTGAACTAGGCAAGCACTCTTGTATTGAGCCATACCTAGTTCAGGCTGGCCTTGAACTCATCATGTAACCCCATGCTGGGCTCAAACTTGTGGCAATTCTGTTTCAGCTTTCTGAGTGCCAGCATTACAGGTGTGTACCACCATGCCAGGCCTAACCCTGATTTTTGCATTTTCATCCCCATCTTTTATTTCAGGACTAAAACACACTTGGTCACAGAGTACAATATGCTTTTATTTCTTCTTTTGAAAAAAAAAATCAAGTACTCCAACATGGTTCCTCTTTTTACCTTGCTTTTCCAGTGAACTCAAGATAAATTTATTTTAGTATTTGATGACTAACTCATCTCAATGTTTGCACATACTGCTTGTGTTATAGTTTGTCTTTTTAAGTATGTTGCATGTTTTCTATTGAAAGTTTTACTTTGAAAATCAAAAGAAACTTTGTTCTTGTTGAAGTCGTTCAGCTTATAAATCATATCTAAATATTACAGTGTTGATAGTGATACACGCATATATCTTTTATTATAACTCAAAGAGACTCTGGAATGAGTATTTTCTTCATTTTCCAAAGTTAACTGTATAAATTAATAAAACAATGCCTTGTTTTTAAGTTAGGAGAAAGATATTAGTCATGCTTTGAATGAGCTAATTTTTTAAATCAGATTTTATTGGTACATTTCAGATGTACATAATAATCACATTCATCATAGAGAATTTGAACCTGTACATGATATAACTTGTTTCTTTTGAATGAGCTAATTTTTGAAATGAGTCTTTGACTTTGCTTTTTACTGTTTAATTTCCACTTTGAGTGACAGAGGAAAAAAATTCATATTAGAGAAGAATTATGAAGCCAATTTTATATATCTATTGTTTCCAATTTTCATGAACGACTTGTTTATTACAACATCGAGGGGGATGAGCTTCCCCATTAGGAAGCTGCCTCTTTAAAAAAAAATCAGCATAGCCTAAAGATGCAACTCAGTAGTAGAACACTCTCCAGGACCTAGTTCAATCTCCAGTGCAGAAAAGTCAGTTTAGGAAATTGGCGAAAATAATAAATATGCACTATAACTGACTTATCCCAAGAGGGTATTTCTTGCTTCTTAGAAAGTCAAGGTATGTTACAAGAATTCCCATTTCTAGTCATTCCAAGTTTAAGAAAAATAATACCCTAAATTTACTGGTTTATTATTTGGTGGTAATACTTTTTGTGTGTTTTTGTATTTTTAGTTGGCTACTGCTTGTTTTATGAAACTCATCTAGCTGTGTCTTTATAATTCATGTATATTCCGATATACATTATGTTTTAAAATGTACTAAAAATGCAGACAATATGTACATATAGTTACTATGAATTTAGTATGACACAGAGACAAAGGATCCACCCATTTTGCTAATGATGATTGTCAAAGCTGAAAGTGATTTTTGCAGCAACAGTAATCCCCTAGCAACTCAAAGTAACATTTTATGGGGTTATTTTTTGTTATGGGGTAGTATTGTGGGGGATTGTTAATAGAGACTGGATCCTAGAAAATATAAGACTTGATATAGATCTAATTCAGGCTGAATTTATATGATATCAAAGCAATTATTTAAAAGTGCAAAATAACATCAAGAACTTATATTGCCCCGTAGTGCTACATGGTCGGAGTGGGGAGTTTCATTGTTTAGGATTTGTGTACAAGGAAGCTTATTTAGGGTTTTTCCTCCATAAAGCGTACGTAGGCTGTTAGGAATATCACCATTTTGAGAGGCAAGCATTTTTAAATTTGGAGGGAACTTGTAACATAAAGCAGACAGCACAAAACGACTTGCACACTTATTTGATTCGGTCTGCACATTTGTTGGCCCACATAGAGATTTTCTTTTAAATTTGAATTCATTGATCACTTTTAAAATGAAAAGATTTCATGCAAAAAACTTGATTTCTAGTTTTTTTGGGAAAAAAATTACTGACCTGGTAAGCCAGCCTGTGCTTCACAGGGTAGCAGTTGGGCTGTGTAGCAGCTGCTGTTTCAGCAGGATATTGCATTCTCTAGTTCAGCTGGGTCTTAAAACACCCGTCCCCCAACCCCCGAAACTGAGAACTCTGTACATTCAGGTAGCAGACATCTCGGTTCCATCAGGAACCACCTATAACTTTCTGAAATATCCAGAAGAATGCAAGGCTCCCCAGTATAATCCCTGTACTCTGGGAGGCTGAGGCAGGAGGATCACAAATTCAATCCCAGTATGGGAAACTTAGACACTTAGCAAGGCCCTGTCTCAAAATGTTAAAAAAAAAAAAAAAAAGGGACTGAGAATTCAGCTCATCGTGAAGGCCCTGGGGTCAGTCCTCAGGACTAGGAGTAGAAAGTGAAAAAGAAAAAGGAACAAGGCTTATTTGCCTGATTGTTTACTGATTGTGCACCTGCTAACATCATGGTTCTTTGCTTCTTTCCCTTGGAGGAGCCGGAAGGAATAGGTAAGACTATGGCCTTAAATAAATAAAATACAAAAGGATTTCAACAGTGTCTGATTTAGACCATGCAGAGGTAAGGTAGCACCTTAAAAGAGAATATTAACACAAATACTATTTTTACCGAACAAGAGTTCAACAACTCTGAACTCTCTCTCCTGTGAGGAAAATGAAAGAAAAGTGCACCCAAGAAATGTTTCCAGCTAAGCCCTCTGTGGAGCAGAAGAGGGAAACAGGGCAAAGGTTCACCAGGCAGCTACAGTGGCAGAATTCTTGATTTAACATAATCAGAAATAGATATGGAAAATGAGGCCCATATGGTGATCTGGGTTAAGGTGTGTGTATGTGTGTGTGTGATCTAGAGAAGTTCTTTTTGTACTTTCAGGTAATAGCAAATAAAAAGGTGTTAAAAATACAATTGCGTGTGTGTGTGTGTGTGTGTGTATGTGTGTGTGATTATGTTACTGCGGAAAACATGCAAGCCTTCCAGAGGATGTACCTTAATCTCCAACCCAACACATGATCTAAAAACAGTTCATGGCTGGATGCAGTGGCACACACCTACCATCCCAGCACTGAGAAGGCTGAGGCAGGAGGATTACTAATTTAAGATTGGCCTGAGCTACACAGTGAAGCGTCTCAAACAGACAAACAGCTCATTTAAAGCTCTGCTGGCAACATATTTGCTGTTATCTTCCTTGGCTAAAGCGGCCAAACTGCCAGGTCCAGAGTGTGACTGAAAGGATAGTGTCCACGGACAGCAGCGGGAGGCGTAATGAGGTGTGATCTCTCTACCAAGGAAACTGTTCTGAGGCTGGTAAATAAAACCTGAGTCAACATCTATTCTGGAAAAATATAGTCGTTTATACTTATTAAAATGGGATTTTAATATTTCTATCATTTCCACTAAAAACTGTGCTTCTTGATATTTATTTATTGTGCCAAGGATTGAACCGAGGGCCTCGCTCATGCTAAACGGGTACTCTACCACTGAGCTCCTTTCTCACACCAAATGCTTATTTTTAAAATGCAGGAAACACAAAAATATTCTTAAAACTCAGTGCACACGATTGCAGAAATCTCTCTGCACACCGACTCCTCCTCCTGGTAGTTCTGACCCTCAAGGAAAAGTCTGCAGAGATGTGGACAACAGCAGCCGGAATGGAGTGGAAATCACTCTTCTGCCTTCCTTGAACAGTTTTCCATACTTTGAGCTCTGAATTTCTTTGTAAGTGTTGAAGAATCAGAGCTGGAGAACCCCAGGAAGATGTTAGGGAGATGGGGAAGAGGTCCCCTATATTCAGTGAACAAGTCGGCAGGAATGGAATAGAAGAGAGGAGGAGAATAACAACAGCAAAAGCCATCAGGATGCAGAGGAGAAAGCGCAGTGCTAGCCTTTCCTGGTGCTTTCGTGATGCAGACAAGGCCGACAGCGTCAGCATAGTAGTAAGGGCCTACAGCACATTTAGGGGCCTATGAAAATGTTTTGATTCCTTTAACCTTAGAAGAAAAATAAATGAAGCTTTAGGTCAAGGAAAAACTTTATTAAGGTAATTGTTATTCTTGTATTTATCATTATGTCAATGGAATCATAAAATATAACTTTTGCTAGCTTTTTATGGGGCAGAGCCTGTGAAGGGGGGTGCACAGGGCCCTCGAAGTCCCAACGCATCCCCAGATACAGAGGCACATCCCAGCCTATTCAGAATTATTAAACATGTATGTGCCTTGCACATTTGACCACCTGTGATATTATTGTTCAAATCTTACAGCTGGTAACTGAAAGCCGGAAGGAAGGGGAGAGGGAGAAAATGGTGAAGTTGGGGACTGTTCCCAGGAGACCTGATTTTCATTCCAGCCCTGTTTGCACAAAGTGTGCTACAAAACGAAAAATAAATGGGAAAAAACAGAATAGAGGTTTAAAACACAGGAGGCTCTGCTATTGGCTATTTCCCCATCGTCAAACTTTCTTCCTGAGATGACAATTAGGTGCCCAAACAAGCATTTTCAAGCAGCTT
The DNA here is from genome assembly GCF_000276665.1 of Chinchilla lanigera. Classification (NCBI taxonomy): domain Eukaryota; kingdom Metazoa; phylum Chordata; class Mammalia; order Rodentia; family Chinchillidae; genus Chinchilla; species Chinchilla lanigera. The sequence goes on from NW_004955428.1 coordinate 1,193,075, forward strand.
GTCTTAGTTACTTTCTTGTCCCTGGGACAAAATACCCATTACATGCACCTTACAGGAGGAGAGGTTTAATTTTAGCTCACGGTTTCAGTCCATGGTTGGCTGGCTCAAAGGCAGAAATGGTATGGCGGAGGGGCCTGGCAGAGGACACGTGCTCACAGGTGGTGGGCATAAAGCAGAGAAGGAGAAGGGAGCAGCCTGGAAGGGAGAGATGCACTTGCAGGTCACACCCCAGCTCCACCCGCTAACAGCACATTTAGCTACTGAACCCATCAGTGGATGAGTCTGCTGTAAACATAGCACTCCCATCATCCCGTCACCTTCCAGAGTCCCCACTTCTGAGCACACAGAGAATTTGGGGAGACATGCTAGGCAGGTGCTGTGCTGCTGAGCTGTATCACTGGCACCTTAAGGTGAGACATGCTAGGTTTAGACATTCTAGATCTAGGTCTGTTCCAGAACAACAATAACCTTACCATCCTAGAACACACCCCAAGACATGTGAGGAAGAGAAAAGAAACAGTGCAGGTGTCCACCTAGAGCCAAGCTCAGAGAGCTGATTGTTCATAGATATTTCACTTTCCTTTGTGATTCTGTTCCATAAAGATGGACAAGACACGAGAAAAGCAAAGTCAGTGTAAACACTTGGTAGAAAATGAAGGCCTTTAAATACATTTGATATAAATACAGTTAGTATTTAAAATTGTTTGTTGTTGAGTAGTTACTGTATTGAGAAGGTTGCTATGATACAGTTCAGCAGTGGGTTAAGGTTATTGGCTACTAAATGTGTACTTTCTTTAAATGGTCAGTTTCTTGCATAAAGATTGCCTTTGTTTTTTAAAAAATATATAAATAACACATGTGTGTTATATATATGCAACATAAAAACCTTTCCATTTTTTGCTATATTATCTGTAAATTAATTTTACTCTGAGCTTGAGGTTCAATACGTAACTCATATGAGTCACTCAAACACAGAAAGACATGCTCTCAGGAACATTATTTTAAAAATTTTCTCCATTCTTTATAAGTCTTTATGTTTCTAGAAATGGCAGTCTCTGCTTCCCCAATGGCCAACAGAGGACAGCGAGGCAAGCCTCACAAAGGAGTGAGGAGAGGACTGGGCCCCTGGGAGCAAAGCCTCAATGCCACACCTCACAGAGCCATGAGGCTGGTGTCTGAGGTGGCAGCCGTCCCAAAGTCTAACTCTACCGATGTTCACCATCAGATATTATATTCAGATTTTAATTTGTACTATAATTACCCCATGATTCACCTCACGAAGATCTCTGAAAGCAGAACCAGGAGTTAGCGTATAACTCACAGGGCAGCATGTTTTCCTTGTTAGCTGCAGGGGAGGATAATGTACAGGAAAAGGTGATGTAATGATTGTCTCACTTTCATTATTCTCTCCCAAATGAATAACCTTCCACACCAAGGATGAGCTCACTCACTATTAGTGGAATAACATCTGGTGAGCGAGGGCCCCCAGCTGAATGCGCTTTTGGTTTGGGGCTATATTTAACCTGCAGAGGCCTGACAATCATTACATGTAACACATATGCAGCCAAGTTAGGTCGTGAATATCTTTTTAAAGGGTAAGGAAATACTCCGTAAAATATTTTAGCATGCAAGACTTTTCCTTGTGAAGCAAGGCATTAGCCTATTCCAAAAGAAATCCTAGGCTATTATTAGAGTGGAATATTTAAGACATGTGACAGATGCCTTGGTCCTATTTGGCTGGGGCTCAGATATTTGTCATAGCTATCTAAGTTTAAATTTCAAATCACAGCTAGGAATCTCTCTCCTTCAATTTCTCTTCCCATTCTTAATTTCCAGGCAGGCTTGCCACACTGACAGTAGTGAATTTTGCAGTGTAATCTATCTAATAGATTTACAGTAAATGATGAATCATCCTGGTACTTAAATCTAATGAGTAATGCTGTAAGTCAATTTGGTTTTAAAAAATGCAACACAGCTAAGGTCATCAGTTAAATGTGCTAATACAGAGTAATGTAGATGTTCAGACACATGCACAGGTCATGCAGCCAGATTACTCTGGAATCTGCTGTGTGCCAAAGCCTTTAGGGGGATTGCTCACTTAAAACCATGACATTTAGGGAGGGAGATAAGAATTCCATTCCACCAGGCTCAGAGTCACTCCTCTCAGTTCAGGCTGCTCTCACTGTTCTCCCCACAAAATGTACCAATGTTTTATTCTGAAGATGCCAACACACTCTATTCTTATTTAAAAGATCAAGTTTAAGATGCCTGCTTGTTGGAGAAAATATGGGGAAGGTCAGAAAAGCACAAAGAAGAAAATATAATTTATCCTGAGTTTAACCACCCAGACCTTTTTTGGCATATTTTGAGTTTTTTCTTTTAATTTGCACATATCTAAGCAATTTCTCCTATTAACTATTCTTCGTCAATTCCATTCTAAACTGCTATAGGATATTGCATCATATGATTATACCATAATTTATTAAATCAATTCCTTGTTGGAAATTTAGTATATTTCTAATTTCTATTGTGAATAATCCTGTGATTAAAAATCTATGTAGTTAAATCTTTGCACAATACATGATTATTTCCTTAGGAGAAATTTGCAGAAATAAAACTGCTGAGTCAAAATAAATGCATGTATTTAAGGGTCTTTTTTTTTTTTTTTTTTTGGTTTTTCTCGGGTACCGGGAACCGAACTCACGACCACGCGCATATCAGGCAGGGGCTTTGGCCGCTGAGCTAAATCCCCAGCCCATATTTAAGGGTCTTGATGCCTGTTGAGGGTGCTTTCCTGGGGGTGATTTTTCCTTTTTTCTTTGCAAATAGTAATTTTAAGATTAGAGATGCTACCCTGGTCATTCTGCCTCATTCTCCTTCTGGTTCCTTATCTATAAAGTAAGAGGGCTGGAACTATAGGAAAATGATGTTTAATCTGCCAAATGAATTTCATTTATTATTTTGTTTAGTGTACAATACTCCCGGAGCTGGGTGAAGTGACTTCATGAAGTTTTGACAGCCTGCAGGCAGTTTTGACAGCCTGCAGGCAGAGGAGCCAGAACTTGAACCTGAGTCCTCTGTCTCTAAACTCTATTCTGTACACCACTAAGCTACTGTTTCTTCTGAAACTTCTTCTGCAGATGAGGACCCCCACTCACTCATTCATTCTTTAATTCTACACACTATTGTGAGTGTCACAGTTCTAGGTACTGGGGACTTAGTGGTGAATTAAACAAAGTCCTTGACCTTAGGGACTTCCTAATAGGGAGACAGAAGATAAGTTTATCATACAATACCAGGTAGCAATAAATTCTATGGAGAAAGATGAATCAAGGAAGAGGGATATATGGTGACAGGATCTTGTTTGAATAGAGTAGTGAAGAATGCCTCTCTGAATGGACAATGTGAGTGAACCTTTCAGAGATACACCGGGGATGAGCTGTCCAACTGGAGAAGCACCAGGACAGACTTTCACAGCAGGACATGCCTGTGCTTTTGGGGAATTATACAGAGGTCTATGGGGCTGGAGAACAGTGAGACTCATGCTCAATCTGAATCAGTACAAGCAGTTCTGGGGGTGGAGGGAGCTAAAGATCAGACACAGGTGAGCCCTGAGCAGCTGACTTGTCAGCGGTCCTGGGGAAGTTGACATCACCTCTGTGGATCTGAGGAGGAAAGATGACCTATCACCTGAATCTGTTGTTGAGTTGGCTTTTGGTAGCTGCACCTTAGGCCACCACAGTAAAACCCTAGCCCTCCAAGTCCAAGAAAAGTTCATGCAAGTATATTTATGGACTCAAAGAGAGGAATTCCAATTCATGGATTGTTTATCCATATGCATTACTTATCCTTTCACCATATTACTGGGAAATGAAATAGTAAAATAAAAAGTAAGCAGTTTATTTGATAGAGATTACCATGCAGAATTGGAAAACCACTCCACTTCTAAGTCCAAAAATGACGTAGTTATTAATCACACTAGAGGACAAAGATCTATCCACAGACCAGCTGTTTCCTGATGTCATTGAAATTCTCAAGTCCCACATGTTCTGTTGCAGGAAGGAATCTAGCTTCATTTCCATTCTTGCAAATATGTCTTTTAAAATTGAATTTAAGATTCAATTAATTTGTTATACATTGAGAATGTAAATGTTTTTACAGCTCAGTATACAAGAGTATGGTAGCAATATCTCTCTCTCGCTCTCTCCCTCCCTCCCTCCATCCCTCTCTCTGTGTCTCTGTGTCTCTGTGTCTGTCTGTCTGTTTCTCTCTCTCTCTCTGTACCTTTACTTACTTATGTTGTGGGATCAAACCCAGAGCCTTATGCATGCTAGGGAAACACTCTATCACTGAGCTATATTCCCATCCCTGCAATGTTCTTCAGATAGAAGAGATGGGAAATGTGCTGAGAGCTTTTATTGTTTCACTACGAGTATTGTTTCAGTATAAGAACACATGAAACTAGGTACAAAAATCTAGTCTGCTTTAGAATTTTCCAGTTGCAGGATTCAATTCATTCTAGGTATTCTAATAGGGAGGGGAGATTTTTGACAGCTGGAACCAGAATATCTGCTGGGGAAATACGTGATAAGTTGCTAGGAGTAGAAGATGCTCTTAAAAGCAGGAGGTGGTTGGGGGAAAGATGAGTCATAGCTAAACAGCTCTATAATAAAGATAAAGAAGTGGCAAAAACTAAGAGGTAGGGGGATGTGGAAGAGTGAGGGGCAGGGAAATGTGGTAACCCTGAAAATCTTTTAAGATGTAGATTATACGATGTTCAATTTTATGATCTTTTTATTTCTGTGGTGCAGACCTCACCTTCAGCATCCCAGAACGTCATGAATTTTATGTAGCCGGTGTGTTGTGTGAAAGGTGCTCATGTGTGAGCCTGTGTCCTGTGGGACCAGAGATGCTGGGTTCAGTGCCTGGATTAATGTGGTGGGGAAGAGGGACAGCACGTTCTATGTGGCAAGATAATCAATCTCTTTAACCAATCAGAGGAGGCAGCATTCAGAGCTGCAAAAGGCCATAAGAATGAAAGTCCCCTGGGAATTCCAAGATAGGTGGGGACAGGCACTGGACTTTTCACTCAGGGAGATGTGAAGTGGGAATTTGAGCCACATAAAGAGCCAAGGAGATTCTTCTGCTCTCTGAGCCATGCATTAACAAAAATTTGAAGTTGAATGAGTCTGTATAAAATGTAAACACATGAGTTTTTCTCCTCCTCTCCGTCCATGAAACTGCAGACTGAACCCAGTTGTTTTAACACTGAGCTACATCCCCAGGCCTTTTCTTCATTGTCTTTTTTTTGGAGACAGTGTTTCGCTAACTTGCCCAGGTTGGTCTTGAACTTGCAGTCCTTCTGTATCAGCCCTCAGCCTCGCAGAGTGCTGGGATTGCAGGCATGTGCCATCAGGTCCAGCTGACACACGAGGCTAGGACACAACTAGGACTCTGTGCTGAATTTCTGGAAGTTACCCAGCTATCTCTGGTCTAGTCGTTGCTAAAGACTACCAGAGTCTGAATTTCACTTTTTCTTGTTGAGACAAATCTCACTCTATAATTCAAGCTGGCCTTGAACTCACTATATTGTGCAGGCTGGCCTCAAACTCTTCTGCCTCAGCCTCCTAAGTGCTAGGATTACAAGTGTGCACCACAATGCACAGTTGCCTGAATTTCATTTATGTATCTCTAAAGAAGTTCTTTGTAGGATTGAGTCAGAGTTAATGAACTGCTACACAAACATTATAGAAGTGACAGTCTATTGTGATATTCCCAAAGAAGATACTTGGAAATATCAGGCTGGGGAATGTTTGTGGAATGTGATCCCTCAACTTTCTCCAGTTCTTCAGAGAAGCCAGGCCTGGTCAGTTGTAGGGTCAATCTGCATGATCGTGTTTAGCTCTCTCAGATCAGTGGTTGGCCAATCTGGAGGCTGACTAGAACTTTATAAGACTTCTCACCAACTATCCTACCTTTACCTAAAAGTCAGTCATAATTTTTGTAAAGTTGGAAGAAGAGTAAAAGTCTTTAGCAAATATTTTCACTTTGATAAAATAGGGTTCCATTACATTTATTGGTATGCCACCTTATTTTGCTTCACTGACCACGTTACCCAATAATTACTACATATCATGTGCATAAATATGCTGCAATTATGTTTTAAAGACAAGCCTGTGGTATATACAGTTGGTTCTATACATAGGAGGAACTGGGCCCAGCAGGATCGGTCAGGGCCTCCCACAAAGCTTCACCTAACTGGTTGACTAAGGATATACAGAATTGGTGCCATCATACCATGTTAGAAAATTGTTTTCCCAAGAGTCGCATTTGGAATAGTACCATGAGCCAGAGGGAATTCTTGATTGCACAGGTAAGATTTGTTTACATTTACTGAAAATAACTTTTTTTTTGCCTTGCATCTCCATGCTTGCATCATCTTCCAGGTGATTTGTTCTGGAAGGGTATAATCTCAGGACCATTTTGTTTAAAAGAAAAAAAATCCAACTCAAATCTAGTTTAAGTAAAATCTGAGCTCAGTTTGAGAAGTACTGGAATAACTCAGAGAAGTGAGGGATGGTTCTTAGGAACTATGGAAATTTTAAGACCTCCATGACTGGAACCAGTGCCTGAACACTAATAGCGTAGTCTTCTGGTCTCTTACGCACGTTGGTTTTATTCAGTTTGATTATGAGGAAAATCTTTTTCTTCATCAGGAAAAGCAAAGTTTTCCCTGTGATGGCCTCTCTCTTAGTTCCTAAAGGAAAAGGAGCTTTTCTCATCCAGTTTTAGAGTTCAGAAAATCCTGGGGCAAGCCTCTGAGTAGCTAGGCTTAAATTATGCTTATAAACTTTGGATGAATTCCTATGGGTAAGACTACAAAGTACCATGAGCGGTTCAGGCTGGTCTTCTGTCCAGGTCTGAGGAATAGGAGTATGGGGTCATTATGCACCAGCAGGTCTGTTAGGTTTTATGGTACATCTTCCTCCTTTATCCTAATGGAAATTATTGAGAGGAGGAGCCTGCCCACAAATTCCACCTAACCCAAAGGAGCAAAGCTCCTCCTTCATCTTCATGTGACTGATGTTGGCCATCAAGGCAGACAGTTCCTTTGTGTGGCAAGATACTGTGGCAGGCCTTATTTCTGACGCACAGGTAGACTTCTGGGGATGACCTGGAATTAGGAAAAATAAACCAAAATGTTTTTGGCATAATCTTGTAAGATGCTATTTCTACTGTAGCCAGAGAAATTTAGACAAATAACTTTACAACTAGAAAAAGTTTATCCTCTTTAGTACAGATTTAGAGTGTACTATCTTTTTATTTATTTATTTTTGTGGAAAAATAAAATAAAATTTCCTAAACATGGGTGCACATATATTGCTGTGATATGATGTTTTTAATTCAGACCAGTGCAACTGTGGAAATCAGTATGGAGATTCCTCAAAAATCTAGGATTAAAGGAAGCATTCTACTCAGTTATTCTCCTTCTGAGTACCTTCCTGGAAGAATTAAGATAGTTCTGCCAGAATGATGAGGATGCAAAGATTTGTACTGAACTGATACAGAGATTTCAAGGCACCTTGGCCTTTGAGGTGTAAAGCTGGGCAGCCTTGGCTGTCCTGAGCCTCCTCATTATAAAGGGCATTGCTGTGGCTACTGTACTCTTTAATTATCCAAGCAGGGGTCCTGGCCAGCGTGGGGTTCATGCAAGAGAAGTAGATTTGCATTCAAAGGAGGGAAGAACTAAACATTTTTAAAGAGGAGGCTAGGCTTTCAGCAAGGGAGCAAGGTTAATATTTCTACTCTGGGGACACCTGTAAAGGACTTAGAGTTCTTTCTTCTTGGGCCATGGAAACTGTCATATTTGTCATTCAGTTTTACATTTTCTCCCCCTGTAAGTTCCACCCTGGTGTTCACCAACATTTTAAGTCACTCTGTGATATGCACAGGTTCTGTATTGTTGTTGTGGGGAATTTGACAAGAGAAACAAAATGAAACAAGACCCACCCTTCCATAGAGACTACTGTCATACAATGAGAGAAAGAGCCCCACATCATCCAGGGGGCACCAGGATAAAAAATCAGAGCTGAGCTGGTGGCAGTGGACAGGAGCTAGTGACCCCAAAGAGTAGATGCAAAAGAGGGTGACTCAGGAGCCAGTGTGAGATGTTTTCTCAGATATCTCAGAAGAAGATAACTTTCAAAAGTTGAGAAACGGGAATTGTTGGGGAAAGGCTAACACTGCTTTTGTTCTCTGCCAATTAGACTTTCTCTTCTCTCTGTTTTTCTTTTTCAACATTTATTAATTTCTTTCAAAATGGCCCAAATGCAATTAGTTTATATAAGGATTAAAATGTTCATTTTATTCTACCACAAATTTTTGTTACTTTTGTCTGTTATCCCCACTGGACTTCAAAAACAATGACCATGACCTGTACCCAGGGCTGGGGTGGTATGAGATAGTGATTTGTATACTGTAGGTGCTTAACAAATGCTTTTAAATTGATTTGCAAATAATTTTCTTAATTTATTTTCCCTTTGCAAGAACCAAGTTCTAGCCTTGTCTGCATTCCATTCTGTCCTTCAAATAATCATTATATCTACAATATTATATGAACTTTCATCTACTTGAAATGACATTAAATTGAACATATTTCTTGCTGATCTTCTTAAGGACATGAAATCCCAAACATTTCAGGAGTCAGAAGATCAAAAGGACATTTTTTCTCCTGTAAAGGAAAGAATTATAATGGAGCATTATTCCTCAGAGAAGTTTCTGATGCTTTTAGGATGATCTCAACTTCCACTTAAAAAGTTAAGCTGTTTTAGGAAGAAAGTAATTGTTGGGTGAAGAGGAGGCAGATTTTCTAGTGGCTCAACCAGAAAGGTCAGCTCCTGAGAAGTTGATACTTTTTTTTTTTTTGAGAAGTTGATACTTTAAAAATCTCCTGTTGACAAACAGTGCCCGGCCTCAACCTTCACCAGTCACTGCACACGCCACCACGCGACTGCTGAGGCCGCAGACATTAACATAAAGGGAGAATCTCAAAACAAATCCAAACTCTTTTCATTGTGCCAATCTTCTCTGAGAAATTTAATTTTATATTTTAAAATAAATGATGATGATTTTTGAATCTGGAACGTGGCTGTGACATGAGAAATGAAATTGATAGAGTTCAAAATAACATATACATTGTGAGTGCAGCTATTTAAACTATTTATGCTCATGTAAGATAATGCAAAAATGAAATAGTTGTGTTGGAGAAGAACAGGAAAAAGAGACACTGTATGATCTGGGACCAAAATGAACCTGCTCAAAGAGATTTCTGACAATACAGTGGCTTAAAGGATAAAAATGTTTATTTTCTTTCACAGCAATCCAGGGCAGTGACAACTCAATTCCACGTGGCCACCCAAGGATGTGAGCTCTTTCTGTCTATTCTCATTCCATTCCCTAGGGCATAGGGCATCGTCCTCATCTTCTGGGTTGTATCATAGCTGTGTTCAGGTCAAAGAAAAGGGACAATGTGAAGAAATTTATGGGGTACCATAGGGTCCAACCTGAGAAGCTGCACTCATTATTCCTGGTCATGTTCCTTTGGTGACTATTGCTGGGAGGCTACATTGAACTGCAAAGAAGACTGGGAAATACATTTTTGTTGGGCTGCCTTGTGCCCATACTAAGCAGAGAATGGATTTCGGCTGATAGTTTCTGCTGCTATAGCTGTCAGTCATTGAGAATTATGCTTGTGGATTTACATATACTGTCTCATTTAATCCAAACAATTCCATGTCTAAGATGCCCTTGCTTATGATAGTTACTAAGCATGTGGTCTTTGCGTTGCATCTACTGTCTTTTAGCATAATGTTATTCTGAGTATTTCTTATCTTAAAATGCTTTAATGTTGTTATGTAGTACTTCTAAATTAAAGACTCCGTATTTCATTATCTCTGAAGCTCCTTTTGGCTCCAATATTTCACTTTTTCATTTCCTACAAAATAGACAACATATGGGCCATTGACTGGAAGTGAGGATGAGACTCAAGGAAACTGTAAACTGAAAATAACTGAGAACTACTGCGTCACATATGGTGACTTTTATACTCTACATGTTCTTGTCTCATCATTCGTCTCCATCAATCTCTAAAGTACGTTTTCTTTTCATGTTAAGAATCTTTAATGATGTTATACTAAACCTTTGTGAAGGTCAGCATTCAGTTACTTTATTAAGTATATAAATAGGGATTTTAAATATCAATATTAGAGAATTAACTTTTTATCATGCATCCTAATTTCTAACCTATAAGAACATACTAACATCTATACCACTTAACAAAACCATAAACTTTATTATTTTGGGATTTCTGCTATTCCCATATATACCCCATTACTAATAGCTCACTGAGTGCTGTCAATTTTACTTCTTAAATGTGTCCTCTCTTTCACTTCTCTCTAGGCCCTGAACTTTGGAGTAGCGTGGCTGATTCTCGCTCCTTGTTCTGTGTTTATCCATTTGTGCTCTGCGGCCACAAAGAATCTAAAACACAAATCTGATCCTGTAAGTCACAATTTTGCAGTGATTTCTACAACATCCTCATAGCAGGGACCACATATCATTTGCCTTATTGACGTCTCCTGCCATAGCCCCATAGCCCACCATCAGACTCTACTCAGGTCTCCAAATATGCCATGTACTGTCTTGCTTCCAGGCCTTTCCACACACTGCTGCCCATCCTCTGCCTGTCTAGTGTATGCGTGTCCCTGACTCTCGCTTTCAGCATCAGCAGGAGCATTGACCTGACCACCCCAAAAAGCACTGATTGCCCTGGATGTGGGCTTCCATAACTCCATCTTTAAACACTATTACCACTGCCTACCTTGTTTTGATTTTCTGTTGATTAGTCTGTAGCCAAACTGTAGGCCTCTTGAAGGTAGGACTGGTGTCTACTTGTTTAATCTTTGGTGCCTGCAGTAAGTCTGGCAGAAGACAGGCATTCAATAAATATTATTTTAGAGAAAGGAAGCAAAGCTGTAAAGCCTGGATTTGCCGTGTGAGTCCTCTGTTTTCTTAGGGGGAGTCAGGGGGATATCTATTCACTCTGATGTCATCCTTCACTGAGCCCACTGAGCAGGAAAGCGAACCTCTCAGGGCTGTCTCACTAACAGATGATGGAAGCAATTGCTTGCCTTTGCTGTGAGAGCCCATAAATAAATCGAATGAATCATGGTTATGTTCCTGGTTATGGATGCCACAGAAATGGTCTAAGAACTCCTCTTAAACTTATGACAAACTTCAGTGCTGGCTCCTTAAGGTGTTTTCTGGCACATTTATTTCCAAGCTCCACACCTGGCAGAGAGATGGTATCATAAAATTGAACATGATTGTGTTGGACAAGTAAACTGTGCTTCTGGTAGTAAAAGCACAAAAGCTGCATTTATATTCTCATCGACTGAGTGGTGACTAACGAAGATATATCTGAGACGGGTGTGAGTTTAGGGCAGACTTAGAACCTAAATCTGGCTGCTGAATACATGTCCACTGACCTTTTCAGTATCTGGCAAACTTTATTTTGAAAACAGATTTGATCTTTGAATTATGGCTAGAAAAACCTTAGCTGAGCAGAAGTCCCCATCCCCCTCCACCATTCCTAAATAAGAGAATAATGGTCTCTGTCTTTAAAAGGTTACAGACTATCTGCTGAATAGATAGGCTCCAAGTGAAAGATAATTTCAAATTTTTGAGAGTCCTCACTTAGAAGGTATTGTGTCAGGAAGTGAGTTCTGCTGTGAGTACAGAGAGCCTTAAACCAGTGTGGGAGGGCTTCATTTTGCTTCAGTAATAAGTTCAGAAGTAGACTCCAGATGTGGTAAAGCATCTTAGAATGCCACCCCAGTCTGTTTAAGGTTGAGTTGTGTCCTGCACTCCTAACTCCCCCACAAATATATGCTAAAGTCTTAATCCCTGATCCCTGTGAATGTGCTCTCTTGAAGACAGGGTCTTTACAGATGTACCCAAGTCAAGATGAGGTCAGTAGGACAGGCCATAATGTGCTAAAATTGGTGTTCTGATAAGAAGATTAAAATGTAGAGACAAGAAGATGGCCAGCTGAGCATGAAAGCAGAGACTACAGTTACACTGTGACGAACCAGGGAACACCTGGAGCTAAGAAGCATCTTCTGCATAAGCTCTGCAGATAGCATGGCACTGCCAATGCTTTATTTGGGACTGCTTTCATCCAGAACTGTGACAGAATAAATTTCTGTTGGCATAAGCCACCCAGTTTTTGGAACTCTGTGATGGCAGCCCTGGGGAACTAATACTGGGATACAGCCAGGCTCCTTTCTCTTCTCTGTTTAATACGGCTCTTTGCCTCATGCCGCTGTTCCACCTCTAGGGTCTTGTCTAAGATCCAGAAAGAATAGTAAAGCCAAGGACAAAAGGCATCTGCCAGATGAATCTATACTCTTTTTCCTCCTAAAATTTGGTATTTTATTGAAGAGAGAGTATGTGAGACCTATGTGTCTTCTTTCTTTTTACTTTTAAACAGATTTCATTTTTTTAAAGAGTAATTTTAGGTTCACGCAAAATTAGGCAAAGTACTGCTATCCCATGTACTTGCTATTCCCATACACAGTATCTATACTACAGACATCCCATACCAATGTTGTACTTTTGTTATACTTGGTACAACCCAAAGTCCACAGTTTACATTTGAGTTCAGTCTTGGTGTTGTATATTCTATGGCAAATGTATAGTTTTCCTGCTGTAAAAGTCTTCTGTACTTCACCTACTCATCCCTCCCCTCTCCAACCCCACCCCTGGCAACCACTGATGTTTTTACCTTCTCAACAGTAAAAAAGACATTCTTTTTCAGAATGTTAAACTGGAATCATACAGTGTATAACCTGTTCAGACTAGGTTCTTTTCTTATTATATCTGTTATAAGTTCCTCCATATCTTTTCCTGAGCTTGGTTGCAAGTTTCTTTTTAGCAATAAAATATTTCATTGTTTAGATGTACCACAGCTGATTTATTCATTTACCTACTGAAGGGCATTTTTGCTGCTTCTAAGTTTTCACAGTAATGAATGAAGCTGTTATAAACAATTGCATATAGATTTTTGTGTGGATAGAAGTTTTTAAATGAGTTGAGTAAATATCAAGGAGTATGATTCCTGGATCCTTTAGTAAGAGTGTGTTTAGTTCCATAAGAAACTGCTAAAGCATCTTCAAAAGCATCTGTATTATTTTGTGTTACCACCAACTATGAATGAGAGTTCCTGTTGCTCCACATCTGTGTCAACATTTGCTGTTGTTAGGATATTAGATTTGGGATATTATAGTAGATTTTTCATTATTTCAGTTAGCAATTCCCTAAAGACATATGATGTTGAACATCTTTTCATATGCTTACTTGGCATCTGTATATCTTCATTGTGAGATGTATATGTCTGTTCAGGTCTTTTGTCAAGTTTGCCCATTTTTAAATAAGGTTGTTCATTTTCTTCTTGTTAAATTTTAGGAGTTTTTGTAAATTTGGGACAGTAGTCCTTTATCATATATGTAATGTATTTTATAAATATTTTATCTCTATAGTTTATCTTCTTATTTTCTTGGGAGTCTGATTTCTTTTCAAAAGCTTTACTGGAGGTGATATCTAACAACTTCTCTTTCCGTTTCACGATCACATTAAATTTCTGAAAATGTATTATTTTTATTGAGCATACTGTTGGCATACATTTAAATCAATCTTCTCTTAGAAAGGGAGAAATGAGGGCTGGAAATTTAGCTCAGTGGCAGAGCTCTTGCCTTGCATACAGAAGGCCCTGGGTTTGATCCCCAGCACACGCAAAAAAGGAGAAATGAAAAATAGATGTTGAGTGATATGTTACTCTATTCAGAATGTTACAACAAAATACTAGAGACTGGATGGGTTATAAACAACAGGATTGTTTCTCACAGTTCTCGAGGCTGAGATGTCCCAGATCATGATCCTGGCAGATTCATCACCTAGAGTGGGCCTATTTTCTGGTTCATAATGTTGCCTTCTTGTTGTGTCATCACATGGCAGACACAGCAAACAAGCTTCCTCAGGCCTGTTTATTCAGGAAACCCATCCCAGTCATGAAGTCTCCAGTCTCATGACCTTCACCTTCAAAGGCCTCACTTTCTATTACCATCACATTAATAACTAAGTGTTAATATATACATTTTTGGAGGATACAAAAACGTTCAGACCGGACTGAGGTTATAGCTCAGTGGTACAAGTGCCTGCCTGGCAAAGTACAAGGTCATGAGTTCGATTCCCAGTACCCATATTAAAAAAACAAACAAAAAAAACATTCACACCATAGCCAGTAGGCATAACTAGTATTTAGTATAGAAACTTTTTCACTTAGAGGTCTGCAAATAAGTTTATGATGTGGTAAAACTAAGAGATCCTAGACTCTAGATCTAGATCATATAATCTCACATGCTTCCCCCCACCAAAAAAACCTAACAATTATAGTATCTAAACTCTAAAAGAGAAATTAAAGTCTGTCTAATCAAACCCTCTCATTTTATATGTAGAGAATAACTCTTGGAGCTGGAGGTAATAGTGCAGTGGCAGAGTGCTTGATCGGCATGGACAAGGCCTTGTGTTCAATCCCTAGTAAATCAAAAAGAAAAATCAACAGAGCTGTGTATGTAGTGTAGCTGAGGTTTATAAACTGGTCAATAGCAGGAGCTTTGACTCTCACATATGAGCTTCTGCCATTCTACTTGCTTTGGTTGTCAAGTTTGTCTCTAACATGCAAATTATTTCTTTATCAAGCTAATAGTCAATACTCAACTAGACACAAAAGCTTTACCCAAACAGCTAAATGTGGCATCTATTCATTTTGTTGTTTATGTCTTCTATCTAAAGTTGTGGACAAAATAAAAGGTTTTCATCTCTGAAGTGTAGGAGCAGTGCTCTAGATGACGTAAATTGAGGTAAGAATTTTGGTACTCTTCCAGTGAATTAATCGATTCTGTTTTCTTTCTTTCACAATTCAGTTCCCAGAGCAAGAAATTGAAAGAAGAACGATGCAACTGCCTTTAGGACCCACCCCCCACCCCCACCAAAAAAAAGAGTCAGGAGGTTAATTTACTCACGTCTTTCCAAAATGC
This sequence comes from Chinchilla lanigera, assembly GCF_000276665.1. Lineage (NCBI taxonomy): Eukaryota > Metazoa > Chordata > Mammalia > Rodentia > Chinchillidae > Chinchilla > Chinchilla lanigera. Next base: position 1,208,230 of record NW_004955428.1, read on the forward strand.
TATTTGTTAAAGTCTTAAAGTTTGCAAGGCATCATGCAAGGGCACTTTTGATTGATATATAGCTTCAAAATTGGTCTCTGAGTGTTGAAAGATCAAATGATATTGTGATTTATGTACAAAAATGGCACTGCAAAGTTAATGGACCAAGGCTGAATGACATTTTGTTTTATATAAAATAAATGTACTTGCATTTATCATTCAGGTAAGTTTTGATGTGCTCATTTCATTCATAAAAATTACTCTCACAATGTATACAACAGTCATGTAATAAAATCTAACCCAATGGCCAAGACTACCAGCATATAAACCCATCAACTAGGTTAGGAAATAATCTGCTGTCCTCAGTCAGATGTTGGTAGAAGATTACAGTTCCTTGCAATGCAGGCATTGTGTTTGCACCAATCTGATAAAACCCGGATGGAAAAAATCACTTCATAACGATATATACTGTAATGCTCAGAGGTACTGGTCTCTGACTCACTCAAGCTCAGGCTTATATGTTGCTGAATTAAGCATTGCCTCAGAATGACGAGTCATGAGCCAGCCAGCCAGAGATCACAGTAGGGAGACCAAGGAAAATAGTCAGCAGCTTGTCTTGAGACTCCTGCTCTGTACTGTCTGCCAGGGGAGGCTTATAATGTTCATTGTGTTTGTGAATAAATGACACATTTCAGTAAGTTGGCATTTGGAAGTAAAAAAAAAATGAGACTGGGGAGAATTCCTTATTTCTATTCCTAGCCTTTTATTAAAGCTGCTAATGTTATCAATTGTAGTGTACTATCATAATATTTATATAGGAATGTATATATGCATTTTGGTGTTGTGGACTCAGCCAAGGGTCTCATGCATGCTAAGCAATGCTCTATCACTGAGCCACACCCTGGTTTATTTTTTATTATGTAAAATTTCCAATATACCTAAAGCAAAGAGAATAATAAAGTGAAGAATAATCACCAGTTTGTGGTAATTTTTCATTCCATCACTAGGTTAGGACAAAGCAAATCCCAGACACTGTATTTTATCAATAAATGTTTTAGTTTGTATATATAAAAAATTAAAACTCTTGAAAAACCAACCTTATTACCAGTATCATATCTTCCAAATTAATAGTAATCCCTTAACATTATGAAATAACCTATTATTAAACGAGCCAATGAGTGTTTGTATTTCTCTGATTGTCTTATAATTTTTTTTTATTTGTTTGCCCAAATCAGGATCCAAACATGATCTACAGATTGCATTTGATTGTTGTATCGCTCAAGTGTATTTTAATTTATTGGGTTCACATTCCCTGCACTTATTGCTGGACTTTTTCACTTTTGGACTTGCCTACCAACTATTTTTCATTTTGCCTAGATAAAAATAAATTAATTGCTATCAATAAAACATGAGAGGAATTTGCTATATGACACAGGCCAAGATTTTTGGAGTTATTGTTTCTTCTTTCCTTGCTTCCTTTCTTCTTCCTAACCTTACACCATTCCACCTCAAATCTATTGTCCTCTCTTTTAAAACATTCAGAATCAGCCAGGCATTGTGGCATACAACTGTAATCCCAGCACTCAGGAGGCTGAAGCAGGAGGATTGCCATGAGTTTAAGGCCAGCCTGGGCTGCTTAGTGAGTTTAAGGCCAGCCAGAAGTACATAGTGAGACCTTATCCCAAATGAACAAACAAACAAGCAATCAAGCAAACAAACAACACTCTGCTGCCCAATTTTTAAAAATATATTCAGAACCTAACTATTTCCCACCATCTCCACTTCTACTATCCTGGCTCCAGCCACTATCTCTCACCTGCACACTGATCATGGCTTCCTAATGCTTCTGTATAATTCCCTTTTTGCCTTATTTGGAACCAAAGGAAGCCTCATAAAATCCAAGTAAGCTCACATCAGTCCTCCACAGGACTTTCTAATGGCTTTATTCTTTGCTGAGAGAACAGCTGAAATCCTTACAATGGTCCACAAGTCCTTTTATGAACTGACCCTCCATGTCTTTTTGATCTAATGCACCAGTCCTCTTGTATTAGTCACATATCCATCACTGTGACAAAATACCAGAGAATAACAACTCAGACAAGGAAAGATTTATTTTAGCTCATGGTTTCAGTTCATAGTCATCTCTTTCCATTGTTGTAGAGTGAGGGAAGGCAAAAAATTGATGGCAGAAGCTGGTAGTGGGGCAGAGCTGCTCACTTCACAGTACCAGGAAACAGAAAGAGGGAAAGAAAGCCAGAGAGGGAAGGGGGAAGAAACAGTCTATGCCCTTCAAAACCATGCCCTCTCTGACCTTCCTCCAACTGGGCCCCACCTCCTGACAGATTATTCAGCCATGAACTGATCCACTCATTAGTGGCTCCATCCATTGATACGATTAGTGCTCTTATGATTCAGTCACCTCTCCAGGCTCCGCCTCTGAACATTGCTGCATTGGAGATCAAACCTTCAAAACCTGTATCTTTAAGGGAACAATTAATATTTAAACTATAACAGCAGTTATCCTGTCTCATTCTGCAGCCACACTGTCCTCCTCCTTTTCTTTAACCTTCCAGTCTTACTCCCATTCCACTTGCTGCCTCCTCTGTCTGCAGCCCTCCGTCACCAGTGCTCTATGTGGCTGGCTTCTCACCACCTCAAGCCCTAATTTAAATGTCACCTTCCGGTGGGGCCTCGCTGACCAGCCTGTTTAAAATTTCCTCCTCCTCCCCTACGCCTGCACTTCCCATCCACCTCACCCTGGCTTGTTTTTCTTCTAAGCATTTGACACCTATTAAAATCGTATGTGATTCACCTGTTTACCTCAAATCGTATTTGATTTACGTATTTACCTATTTGGGACAATAGAATTCCATTAGAATGTAATCACTTTGGGGAAAGAGATTTTTATCTGTTTCTTTCACTGCTGCATTTTTGGTGCTCAGAACAATGCCCAATAAAGGAGTTAAAGAATACATTTTAGATAATCAGGGAAAGCTTCCTACTTTCTTTGGTATAAAACATCTCTTCTAAATGATCCTTATCTAAAACATGCACAAAGTTGAGAGCAGCCTAACCCTTGTAATCACCTTGTACCTGCTTATTCTCAGTCCTGAGAGAAGTAAAGTTGCTCTCCATATTGGGTAAAGTGAGTCATTGCTTTGGAAAGATGACCACAAAGGACTGAATGTGGTTGAATCGTGCGCCCTCAAAATCCATATATTGGAATCTTAACCCTCACTATCTCAGAATATGACCTTATTTTTGAAAGTGTTATTACAGATGTAATTTAATTTATGATGAGATTATCCTTGAGTGGGGTAGGCTCCTAACCCAATATGACCAGTGTCCTTATAAAAAGGGGAAATTTTGATGCAGGTATGCATACAGTGAGAACACTGTGTGAAGACAACTGCAAAATTATACAAACTAAGAGAAGCTGAAGATGGCTATAAGATCCCAGAAACTATGACAGGCATGAAAAAGAGTCTCTTCTACAGCCACTACAGGAACCAACCCCTTGCCAACACCTTGCTCTCTGACTTCTAGCTTCCAGACCTGTGACAGCTGACTTCTGTCTGATAAGTCAGCTAGTTTATGACATCTGGTTGTGGCAGCCACAAAAAAGTGTTATAAGAGCTGTCATGATTTGGGAGTTTATTGAAAGGTGAACAGAACACATATTTTATTTTATTTATTTATTTATTTTAAAAATAAAAGAAGGAAAACATTATTATTTTAAAAATTTAAAATATTATTTATTTTAAAAATAAGGAAAACATTAACAAACAGACATCCATTTACAAAATAGCATAAAACAATACAAGCAATACTGAATTACAGGCAGAGTGGTAGGAAATTAACAATGGTTGTTGTATTACATATTGATATCTTCAAAGTGGTTTCTCAGGAAAATAGATTTTTGAATTTGATTAAATAATTGCAAGATTGATCAAATAACTAATCAATAACTATTCCTTTCAGTAAAGCAATAAAAGTCAATAGTACAACCATGTTCACTATCCTGTATATACATGTGTACATAATTTCCCCTTCTTGCTTTTCTCTTTTCCCTTATCCCAGTTGCTCTTTATTTTTCAGCAGTTTCCTTTCATTTTACAATGTCTATCATACCTCCTAATTTTTATTCACTCTTTCAGGTTTTTACAC
>NW_004955428.1:1219388-1271482 GCF_000276665.1 Chinchilla lanigera
CCCTAAGAATCATATACAAGACAGTGCAGGAAATCTGTCCACATATTAAAGACCAAAGAATCCAGCTGAGGGCCTAGATCCCATGATAATGTTCTGCATGAGTTTGGCTGAAGATCTAGAATCCATAACAATGCCTCAACAAGTCCAACTGGAGGCCAAGAGCCCATGACATCTCATGCAGGCCTGTTTCACAGATCTGCACTGGGAAGGCCCAAAGTCAGTGGTGGAATCTAAGAAGTCTATGCCAGCAGGATGAAGCATCTGTACTAGCAGGCTGAGGGATCTGCACTGGAGCCAAGAAGCAATGCTCCAAGTAAGAACCAGAGCTCCCCTAGAAGGTACCACAGCCATTCTCAGCAACAGTGAAGTCCCAAGCACCTCTGATGATGAGGAAAGCTGAGTTCCCATCAGAAAAGCCAATGTGACAAGCTTCTCCAGGAAACTGAGCTGTGCACCATCTTCCCCTCCAGAGCTAGGAGCCTTACTCATAATGAGGACCAGAGCTCCCCCAAAGTGAATTGAAGCCATTCTCAGTGACAACAAGGTCCTGAGCTCCTTGGAGGATGAAAACAGCCAAGTTCATCAAGAAAGCCAGCATGACAAACTCCTCCAAGAAAACCAGCAGCTCCTTACACCTTCTTTTTGCTTCCAAAGGCCTCCCAACAGCTTCTCCCAGCTCCCAACAACCTCTCTCAGCTCCCAGCAACCTTTCTTCTTCTTCTCCAGTTCTTGCTCTTATGCTGCTGGCAACAGTCCTTAAGTGGGTCTCCCACTCCCGGCACCATCCTTACTTAGTTCAGCTGGGTGTTATAAGTTGACCACCAGTTGTCAGTCTACTACAAGAGCCATGAAATTTGTTTGTTTCCAAGGGATTCACATAATTGGTGCAGACTAAGCCCTCATGTGTTCAGGGTGCAATGGGACAAGGATGACTTGAATCTGCTTCAAGCAGTTCAAGGAAGATAAGGAATAAAGAGTGATTACACTGTGATTCCCACCAGGGCAGTGACCATAGCAGTTCTATTCCTAACACATAGCCTGCTTGTCAATACATATTTATTGAGCAAACTGAGTACCTTGCAGAGTGGGAAACTCAGCAGCAGCAAGATACCTTAGATAGGAGAGCTTGGGTGGGCTGGTTCCTCTTGCTCTGTTCATAAAGATCAACCAAGTCTTTCCATTCCACTTTATCAGAAGTCTCTGTACAAACGTCATTATTTAACTTCACTTTTGTTTAGATATATAGCATGCAGGCTTTAAGATATATTTCTTTTACATATTTTTAAATAGGTTAGCTTAACAATTTTTCAAACTCAGATATGTATTCTGTTGTTAAATCACTATGTTGCATTTCTAAGAAAATGTACTTTTTTATGGCCCAATGTAAATACAAAGCCATCTTTTCCCAGAAGGATTATTTGGAACCACAGAAGGTATTCCTAATAGATCATCTGCCTCATTTGTTTATTTTTTTCAGTTAATCATAATTACCTGAACAATGCAAGCAATTTTTTCCTGCTTGAAATATTATGAAAAGAGAACATGAGTTGGTTTTAATGCCAGTATTTTTTAAAAGCCTCTCTGTTATCTGTTTGTGGTTGACTAACAAGGGCAACAAAGTCCTTGGTAATCTACCCCTTGGGAAGTGGCAGGTATGACCTAGTTGACCTTCTCCTGACCCTGAGATGACTAGTGACTGCTTTGGACCAATGAATGATGGCAGAAGGGATGCTTGCTTGACCAGAATTGACATCAGGGGATTGGCAGATTCTGTCCAGTTCTGTCTTATTCGTAGTTACAATATAAAGTGTTTGACCATCTTGAGACTATTGTGTGATGAAAGGACCCAAAGTAGCTACATGGAAAGTCTTGGGGTCCCTCTCCTCCCTTTCAACTTATACCCATTTGAAATCATCCCAGACACTATGGCACAGAGACATACAGGTTCCACTGTTTTCTGCCCAAATTCCTAACCCACAGAATGGTGAGAAAGAATCATACTAAATTGTTGTTTTAGGTCAATGATTTTGGGGTGGTTTCTCGTGCATCAGTAGGTAATTAGAAAATCATCTTTCATATACAGATGGTTTCAAGCTATGTTTTATAACTTCCTAGAGTTTCTCTTTATAGCATCTCCATTCTTCAGCACTCTTTAGAACTGCAATTTCATTTTTTGTTGTATTATGCTTCCCAGCCCAGTACCTATTAATGAGTTAGTCACTCAGCAATCTGTTCAAACAACTGGTGCCATTTACTTGAAGCAAAATTTATCAAAAAACTGTTTTGTGCACTTTTTTCTTTTGGCATGGCATGAGAACTAGGCTCATTAAATTATCTAAAATTAAGAATTGATACATCTTTGCTCATGGAGATTTTCTTTTATTGGTGTTAGGAAAAAGTAGCCTTCTTTTTAGCACTGACAGTTGGGTTAGTGTCTCTTGCAAGTGTTAAAAGTATTGCTGTTGGCTTCTAAGGAGTTCTGTATCATACGTGTGTTTTGCTAACTATGACTACTAACTAGACTTGTTACTCACTTTGTATGGTTACCAGAAACTATATAGTGTGCCTCACAAATGTTTGGCACATTAAATTCTCCTATTGCTTTTCACCATTTCTTCTTTTTTTTTCCTTTTATACTGCAATGTAACATTTATGCCTTTGAGATCCTAATGCCACTTAAAAACCATAATTTTTTTGCACACATATATTTAAACCATTTGTAATATGACCTTTAAAAAGCAACTATTTTTGTGGCCAACAGTTCAAGAGAAATTAGAGGTATGGCACATTATAGGAAAGGGGTTTGCAGGGTTTCTTTGGAAACTGTATTTAGAAGACCTATACTAAAAGTTCCCATTGAGGTCAAACCATTTTCCTTTTAAAAGAGGTATATTTAGCATATGGAATCGAATTTACTTTTAAAATTCACCATCTCCATAATTATGTCAGACATACAGTAACAGTTGTTTCAGATGCTAACAAACTAGCATGTTTGCTTGTATTTAGTATAAATGAATTACAAACGTACACACGTAAACATGACAAAAATTCTCTTTCTAGATGAAATCAATTATGTTTTATATGTTTAAATGTCTCTTTTGTTAAATTACTGTCTTATCTGTTAATAACACAAGGGATTGAAGCAGTGCTATACAAAGAAATTTATTGTATTTTAAATTGAATGTAAATTGAGTGGTGGAAAATATGAAATTATTTCATTTCTCTTAACAGGATATAATGAAGTTCTTACACATTTATATACTTACCAGGCTCTTGCTTGACATACTGAGTTAAGAAGAACTTTTATAGTCCTTCTCTGCATTTACTTTCAATCACAAGCCACTATGGGCTTCAATACAGCTCATAATAACTGTCTACCTCTGTCCAAGAGGAAGTACAAGATTGGCATCCAGCTAAGTTAAGATTTAGGCAGAGCACACTGCATAAGAGTTTACACTGTGTTTGACTCAAATGATTACCAAAAATCACCCTGAAATTCATATTAAAAAAATCACTATGACTTTTAGTAGGAATAAAAAGAATGTAGGGGGAAGTTAAGGCTGCTCAAATTTTGATTCCATTTTTTGTAAAATAACCAAATTGGAGGCCCTACGAACCACTGCTGGGGGGAATGTCTCAGGTTTTTAGGGTTGAGGTCAGCTTCCCCTGCACTGCGTCCCCAGTATGCTCAAAGAGAATGTGTTGGAGGGTAGTTCTTATCCCTGAGATAAAACTAACTGACCCATGATCTTTACTTTTAAAATACTTTGACCTGGACAGAGACAATTTTCCTCTGCCCAAGAAATCATCAGAATTGCTCTTGTCTTAGGGAGTGCACTTAGATAGTCCTATTTATATCAGTTCTTTGGAGCAAAGTGGTATACATAGCTGCAAAGCCATCTACAGAGTGATACGGGAAACCTGATTCACAGTGTGTGCATGGGGGGGGGGCGGCTGATCTAAATTCCTTTTTGCTTCTCATTTTAACGGTCCCTTTATTAAATCTACAAGCCTTTGCCAAGCTCTTCAAATAGTCTTTCAGCTACCACATGAGTCGCATCCCTGCCTCTGAGCCTTGACTAATGACTCAGGCAGCTGTGTGGGTGGTTTAAGCATTGCAGTGGAGGCTTTTATGTGGCTTTCTGGCTGATGCATTATTTCAACTGCCTTGTCCTTATGGGTAGCATTTCCAATGCGACTGGCTATGCTGGACACATCTTTAGTCACTTGAGAAAAATTCTTGGTGAAAGTTCCTTAGGATTTAAATACAAATTTGTCTTCTTTTCCCCAACATGGAAATTTTTCTGCCTTAGAAATTTGCAAAGGACCTGGAAGAATTAAACTGTCTCATTTTATTAAATAAGGAGCCAACAAAACATCATCATCCTTACTGTGTTCAAATTCCTAAAAGTTCTTTTGAATTAGAAGATAAAAGTAAAAAAAAAGAAATATTGCTTACATCTGCCATGTTACTTAATGATGACTAAGCATGTAGTTTGCCATAGAACGAAGTTGCTAATTCAACCTTTATGTTCCGGGGACTGTGCTAGGTAATCTGGTTGTAAAAGTGAATGGAACATGTTGTAGGTTGCATTCTTTGAAGAGCAAGAAGAGAGGTGGATTTGAGAATGCAAAAATTACACTGAGGGAATGAATAAAAAAAGCAAGAAGTAGGGCTGAGCGGAGGGACCTAGACCACAATGAAAACTTGACTGTGTGTCTGCCAATCCTATTGGAAACCCTAGAATAAGACTGTCCATCGGGAGAGACCCACATGGTATACAAAGGAGTAAGCCCTTACACAACTGCTTTGGTCAGTTATTGGCGAAGGGGCACCCCAAGAAGAGCCTGGGCTCAGCTACTATTGCCTTATTCTTTCACTAACTAGCTCTTCTCCCAGAAGAGCTAAAACATGGTTTGAACACTGAGGTGGATCCTGAAGAATCTGTCAGCTTGAGGCTGCAAGCAGGCGCTTTCTCCATGAATTTTGAAAACAGCTTATCAAGGGCTCTGGTGGACCCCATTTCCTGAGGGATACTTAGAGGGAAGTTAGTATGACAGTGTAAAGCCCTTGTCTCTGAAGTTGGTCTCAAGACCATGACTGGTTTTCATCATCCTTCTACTCTCCATTCTAAATTCCTTTACCTACGTTGGCTGTGCCAGATTTTCTGATGAGTCTGATTCCCCACGAAACCTAGGCTTCTCTGGCTAAGCTTGTTGCACATTTCCACTCACGTGGGCAAGAAGCATCATAAAACACTCAAATTGGGTCATCTGAATGCCATATATATTTCTCCTTGTCTCTATGTTATATTAGGAAACTTCCTTACTTTTCCAGGGTCAGTTACTTCAAACAAGATGATGATTCCTTTTCTTGCTTTCTGGTCCCTGAGCATAAAGATCCCAAGGTGTTGACAAGGGAGAAGTAGCCTGTACTTCAATGAGAACTTTGCCCTGTCTCAAGGAGACAGCATGCCCCTTTTGTAAGCAAGGGCTTTTCATCCCACAGAACCTGGGAATAATGGTATATGGGGCCAATTCTACTCACATCTCTTGGTTTCAGACCTGTATGCTTTCTGGTGGAAACAGAGGGCCATCAAGATGTCTGTGAATTGATATATACTTTGCTTCCTAGAGGATAGTGCTGCACCTCATAGGGCACTGCTTTTACCTAATGTTTCTTTTGTTTCCTCATCAGACCATCCAATATAATAGGCCAGCAGCTCCTAGGTGATGTGGGTGAAGTAGTACGTTGTGCTCCTCTACTGTAGTAAAGTGGATTTTTTTGGCTGGATGTTATGTTGTGTGGATTTCCACATCTGTAGATTAAGTATTCTACAAATTCCCAGATAGTGGCACTTCCCTGTGGGTGAGAAAGGGAAATGCACATCAGGACTAAGTGTCTATTCTTGTGAGAAAAAATTTTTCGTATTTCCAAGGTGGAAGAATCCCAGTGAATTTAACTTACCATTAAGTGGCTTATTGGTCATTTTGATGAACACTGTCTTATCAGGGGGCTTAGCAGTCACCCCTGTTGTTATCAGGGTGGACATCGGAAGTAACTGCAGTCTATGTTGTTTGGCCCATGCATAATCTCCCTGTTCATTATGGTGGTCACTTTGTGAGTGCATTCTGCTGGCACTGCTGCATGTACTGATAAAAGTAGCTTACATAAACTGGCTAACTCATTTGTTCACTTAGTTATTTGCTTTGGTATATTATGCTGGCATATTCTAGCTGTCTGCCACAACTCAGTAGTACTCCAAGAGCTGTTTTTCAAAAAGCATACAATTCTCTCTTGCTTTGGAACCCTAGACTGTGCACTGGGGTATTCCCATTAGTGCTTTCTTTTTTCTGACTGATTTTTTTTTTCATCTCTTATATCTCTTTTTTTTTCCATCAGTGATATCTCCATTACCTTGATGTCTACCAGATTACATGGCCCAAACAGTAGAACACTACATTCTATACTTACTGCAGAGCCTTTTTTGCTCTGGGTTCCACTAAAATCTGGCAGTGTTCTGGATCATCTAGTTTACAGATTGAAGCAGCATTCATAGGGTAGAATACCGTGCTTCTGGAACTCAAGAAAGCCTATGAAGTGTTATGCTTTCTTCTTTGATAGTAATGAGATACTGCAATTTAGTTTGAGGGATATCATAATATTTCCCTGGCCTCTGGATCCCCGACATGCACTCCTGCAGTGGCTGTCCCCTAAATCTTCATAGGATTTATTTCTACCTTTTGGAGCATGTGTATCTTATAAGACTTCAAGTGTACTAGTCACCTCTTGTCTATTTTGCTCTATCAGCATGATTTCATCGATAGAATGATGATTGAATATTCTGCACTGTGTTCAAATGGTCCACATGAATTCAGACTATATTATGACCAAGGCAAGGAGACTTCACATACTGATGGGGCAAAATTGCATATTGTTGCCCTTCCCATATAAATGCAACTCTTTTTTCTGATCTTCATTCCTAAATGGGATATATAACAATGAATTTGCAAATGAGATGGCTGCAGTGTATTCCTAAGGCAATATTAATCTATTTGAAGACAGAGACACCATAGTTGATACAGCAGTTGCAGTGGGGGTTTTCACTTAAAGGATCTTGAAGTAGTCTGTAGTCATTTTTCAGACTCTATCCAGTTTCTGCAGGGACAGACTAGCACATTGAATGGAGATATGATAGGAATCACCAGTGAAAGTTTCAGATCTGTGAAACCTTTAGCTCTTTAGTGGTAGCATTAATCTATTTTGGCTAGGAGGAGATGGGTATAGCATTTCAAAGGCTTCTACTAAGATGTCTCCACAGTGATATTTTTACTCCACAGACCTGGGACCCAGTGAATCTCAGGGCTCCACCTTCCACATATACCAATCCCAATGCTACATTCAGGGACAAGAAAAATAAGTCAGACTTTGGCCCTGACTCATTCATCTGCCCCAACTCTAACACAAGCCATGACAATTGAAATCAATGTGAACTTAGACTGTTCATCCACAAGGCCTCACAAAATCGGGGCATTTTCATTTCCACAGTCTAGAGCTCCTTGAGTATATGTCTGTATGTTGCTTTGAGAAGGAACTAAGAGAATCTTTGCAGTATATGTTTGCCATGGTGCTGAAGGGTCCTTGTTTCTGGGGACTCAGATGCTTCCTTAGTCATTGAGTTCCAGATCTGAAAAGTGGCTCAGGTGTAGGAACTGAACAGAGGATCATGAATTTTTATTTGGATGACTATCTCCAACTATTTTTTGTGTCTCCGTTCTTTCTTTTTCTTGCTATGAATGTTAAGCGGCCTACTTGGTGCCTACCTACTCTACTGAGGACCCATGCTCAATAAACCATGCCGATAGCCACTGTGGGTCAAAGGCCCTTGAAGTCTCTCTGACCTTGTTAGTGATTAAGAAGTATCACTACGTGACCTCTGTGCCATTAAAGAATCCAGCTCTGTAGCCATCTCCCATATCACCAGTCCTGGTCTGCAAAAGAAAGCCACCAACAAATCTCCTAGTGACAGTGTTGTTTCTCCCACTACCATATTCCTGATTGTGACATCCAAGTGTTAGTTATAAAAATCCTAGCCACTCCCCGCTTGATCTGTCAAGATCTGAGACATCACATTGAGAGGAAGCCCAAACTAGCCCAGGAGGAGAAACCAAAGAGAGCAGTGACATGTTATTGTTCTCACTGAAAGATCAGTTGAGGGTCCTATCAGCAGCTGATATCAATTACTAAGACATAAAAATGATGGGAGACCCCTCCAGAAAATTCCAGGCCTCAACTGTCAAGTCTTTCGCAGCCACTGGGTCTCCACTGAAACTCCAGATTACCATGGAACAGTAATAAACCATCGCTGTTTTCCCATCTGAATTACTGACCTTATAATACAAAAGCAAAAATAAAATGGCTATCTCATGGTACTAAGTTCTACTTAGTTTTGCAGCAACAGCAAAAGATTAAAGTTACAAATATATTCCTCTGCATCAACAATAACTGACCAGGAAATATAGTGTAAAGTAAAATGTTCAGAATACCAATAAAAGTCATAAAAAATTTAGGAGTCATCCTGACAGGAATGTACTAGAATTTTACAGAAAAAATGTTGAACTCCAAAAAGGACATAATTAGATCCAAACCAATATGATTTAAAAGGCAAAGATAATATAGAAAAAAATCATTTGATTTGATAATGTAAAATTAAGTATTTATTAAGAAGTATATATTACAAAGCTAAGAGATAATAGACTGGTAGAAAATAATTGTGAGGTCTAATATTGACAAGGGTTAATATCTAAATTCTTCAGTGAATTTCTGTACATCAGCAATAAGAGAAAGGAGACACGACAGTTTATCCGCAAGAATGTGAAGCTTGAATGAGCAATAACTTAATGAAGTAAAAAAAACTCTAATGATTGGAAATAAAACAAATTAAGACTAAGATAATATAGCACTTTCAGCCCACATGTCAAAACTTTAAGAAATGAATAATATCAAATATTGCTAAGAATGTGAGAGAGTGGAGTCTATCATTCACTGATGGTGGAGTTTAAATGTGGGAGCCACATGGCAAAAACTTTAGCAGTCTTTTGAAAGGACATATGTATGTTTCCTATAAACTGATGATCTCACTCTGAGATCTGACTTCCCTCTCCTAAAAACAGTTGCACAGGGATATAGGGGGTGAAACAATGGAGTACAGACAAGAAAAAAAATTAAAATTATGCTAGATATTTCAAAAAGAGATATTAAATACAATCAGACAGCTATCAAAAAGGTCAAAATAATCACTAAGTAACTTGGAGACTAGTATTGGTAGGCAGCAGCTACCATCTCTAGAACTGGGAAACAAAAGGCAAAAAAGAAGTGGTGTTACTACAACATTTGCACTTGAAAGAGGGCCCTTGGAGATAGGGCCCATATATCTGAGAGAAAGGAGCCACAAAGCTGATTGGTGTAGGAGCCACTGAAGGGGTACACAGCTGCTACTCAGACTATGGAGGGAGCACAGGTCATCTTCTGCTACCACCTCTGAGGACCCATGATCATGTTGGTGCAAAGTGATCTGGAAAAAGATCTGGGCTGGAGCCCTTATTGTCTGTGGCTGATGAAAGAATATGCTAGCAAAAAGAAAGTCCATTTTCCCCTTCCCAGACCTTGTGAGTTTCTGCCAAAACTTTGTCTTTGGAAGAAAAAGTGAGCTGGCAAGGAAGTCCGGGGAATGCAGTTGGCAGAACACAAGCCTCAGAATTGGCCAGAGGCTGAGGGGCAATAAATATCCCAATGCTGTTTATATCCTAGTATTATTTGTGGTAATAGGAGACTGCAGACAAACTATGTGCCCACTGCTAGAAGAATAGTAAATAGTAAGTGTTGTTGATGTATACTATGAAATGTTGTGCTGCCATGAGGAGAAAAAATTTATATAAGTCAGAAATATGGATGAATTTCAAAAACATTGACAGAAAAAATAAGAAATGAAATAAGATTTCATTTTCAACTACAATACTGGATTCATCAATTTCTTTTTGCAGTTCTATCAGATTTGTGCTATGTATTTTGATGCTGTGTTAGGTGCATGCATGTTAAAGTTTATTTTAAAAATTTTCTCCTTTATGTAGTGCTTCTTTTTTTTCCTGATAATTTTCTCTTTCTAAAGTCTGCTGTGTTGGATATTAATATAGTTACTCCAACTTTCTTTTGACTACTGATAACGTGGTATATCTTTCTCCATTTGTTTACTTTTTCAAAATCTTCACCCTTTATCAATACTTACAGGAGACATTTGGTAAAGTATTCTAAATTAGTTATTAATAAAGTCTAAATGTTTTTGAATTTGTTTTTCACATGTAAGAAGTCATCAGATTTCACCCATTTATTTTTTTTTCATTTTTTATTTTAAAAAATAAAAGGAAAACATATTAACAGACATCCATTTACAAAATAGCATAAGAGCAATACAAACATCCATTTATTTTTAATGTACAGTATAAGTGTTTTTACAGTTAAAGTGAGTTTCTTATAGGCAACGTATAGTTGGGTCTTGTTTTTTTGTTCCACACTGACAATTTTTGTCTTTTAGTTGGCACATTTGGACCATTGATGTTCCAAACTGATATAGTTGGATTAATATCTATCCTATTCATTATTATTTTCTATTTGTTATTTTTGTCTTCCACTCTGTCATTTTTAGTGGTTTTAACTGAGAGTTTTATTATTCTATTTTATCTCTGCTTTCATCATATCAGTTGTATTCTCTCTATCATTTTTTTTTTCCGGTACCAGGAATTGAACTCTTGACCTTGCACTTGCCAGGCAGGCGCTGTGCCACTGAGCTAAATCCCTAGCCCCTTCCATCATTTTTATTGGTTGCTCTAGAGTTTGCAATATATATGTACAACCAATTCAAGACTACTTTCAAATAACACTTTATCACTTCAGGGGCAGTGTAAGTATCTTATAACAAAATAATCATACTTCCTTCCTCCCCTATCTTGTATCAGAATAGTCATTTATTTATACATACATATAATTAAATAATTTTTGATACTATTATTTTGGACAAATTGTTATCAGATAAAGAATAATAATTTTTTGTTTTTTGTTTATTTGTTTTGGTTTTTTTGAGACAAGTCTTGGTATAGGGCAGGATAGCCTTGAACTCACTATGTAGCCCAGATTGGGCTCAAGCTCATGACAACCCTCCTGGCTCAGCCCCCCGAGTGCTGTATTATAGATGTGCAGCACCACACTCAGCTAAAAATAAGAATTTTATCTTTACTATTTCTTCTCAGGTAATCTCTTGTATGTAAATGTGGCTTACATAATATTCTTTCTAAGTGAACTTTATGCATTTCTTGTAGCCAGGTGCAATTGTGCACACCTGCAATTCCAGCACTTGGGAGGCTGAGCCAAGAGAATGGCTACGTAGTGAGTTCAAAGCCAGCTTGAAGTATATAACAAGACTGTGTTTCAAAACAACAACAACAAATTCTTGAAAGAAAGTTCTTTTGGCAAAATTCTTTCAATTTTGTTTGTCAGAGAAAGTATTTTTTTCATCTTTGGAAGATAATTTTTCAGGGTGCAGAATTTATATTGATGTGTTTTCACAATATGCTTTTTCATGTAGTTCCCACACTCCTTAGAAATTCTTGTGTTGTAAAAACTCTTTTTCTCTTTGATTTTCAGTACTGGGAGCTTCTATTTACATATCCTGAAGCTCAAATATTCTTTCCCAACCATATTGTCTTCTAACAATCCCATGGTAGAGACAAACTGAAACCTCTCAAACCAGGAGCCAAGGTAAACATTTTGTCCTTTAAGTTGTGTATGTCAAGTTCTTTGTCCCACCAATGAAAAAATAACTAATATAAACTTGGTAGAGCACTAGGAAGTCAATATCACAAAGCTATGCGGGGGGGGGGGGGGGACCCTACAGTTTTTATTGCATGGATTTGTACACATTTTGCCTCCAGTAGCTCATCAATGACAATTCAGGTTTCCCTTCCTAGACACTGGCTTTCCTGGAGGCTTCTATTCTCGTAAATTGATTTGTTGCATATATGGGAGTGCAGACACGCACTACCATGCCCAGTTGTATCCACCTTTATCTTTGTGGGGTGGGAATAATGCATCTGTTAGCCAAGGGATGCCAGACATTGCCGTCAACCACAGAGGCAAGGAAAGAGGGATGACAGAAATTCTCCCTCAGTACCTCCAGAAAAAAACAACCGTGATTTAAAAATTTTGGCCTCTGGAACTGTGAAGGTAATTTTCTGTTGTTTTAAGCCACTAAATCTGTGATAATTTATTATAGCTGCCAAGAAAACCAATATAGATACTTATTGCTAGTAGTTTATTAAGAATTTACTCTACTAGGCAAGGTTGAATGATAGGAAACTATCAATATTTGACAATATATTTTTTCACCTACAAAGACAGCAGTTTCATATGGTTCAATCTAATAGTTTATGTAACTGACTGAAATCTCTCACACACCAACAAAACCAATTTGGTTAGATACATTACAAAAACCTTTTTCTCTTTTCTTTTTAAATTTTGTTTTAGACACACAATCATTATACACATCTATAAGCTATAGTGTGGTGTTTCAATACATCTATACACTGTAATAATCAAAAAAGAGTAATTAGCATTGCTCATGGTAAAACACTCAAACCCCTGTCTTCCAGCTTTATTGAAGCATTCAATACAGTAGCCATAGTCACCCTACTGTACACTGGAACACCAGAACTTTCCTCCTAGCTAATTGTAGCTATGTGCTTATGCAAAGTATTGCTATATTTTTATAGATGAAAAGTTGGCACTCAAAGAAGTTCATAGTCTCACAGTCAGTACATCACAGAACAGACTTAAAACTATCAGACTCTAAAATCATTGTGCTTTAGTCTAATTTAAGCATCTCAAACCTTAATGTTTATATGAATTGCCTAAGGATTTCATTAAAATGTAAATCATGATTGCACGGGAATTTCTGAGATTCAGCATCTCTAACAAGCTCCTGGGTCTTGCCAGTGGTACAGACGCTCTGACCATACTTTGAATGGTGAGGTCGAAGTATCCTGCCTGCTGACATGGTGTAACTTACAGTGTGATTCTTTTTGGAGTTACTATTATGGATTCTATTTCTATCCCGGCAGAGTCATAATGCAGGTAGTTGGAAATAGGGGGCTGGACTATTTTGGAGAAATGAGAGTTTATGGAGTAGAGACACCAACAAAGAGCAGACAGCTGAAAATGTGAGTAGAGGAGCTTATTGAGGTACTGTTTATTTAATTTATAATTTTTCTTTGTTTATTCATTTTTTATGAGATATGTTAAATAGAAAACAAAACCTAAATATTCCTGGCTTATTCACTAAAAGCATTTTCTACTTGTAATGAAGATTCTTAAAACAGCAATTTTTAAACACCTTCTGTGGATAGGTTTAAGAGACACAAGTTAATGTTGCCTGTGATGAATTCAGTGAACTGACCTTCAGGCCTACTGAGTGAAATTCTTGCAAAGTAGAAGTTTAAGTGGATGCTTTAGTAGTGCTTTTTTTCAAGAATAGAGTTTTGGTTTCATGCACCAACTGTAGAAACTGAGAAACATTAAAGGTATTCACATTTTCTGGGGCCAGGAATGAATACAAGCTCAAAGTGTTCCAGACTTCTTTAAAGGGCAGTGTCTTCAGCTTATACCAAGGGACAGGAAAGCAAAGGGAGGAAGGGAAAATGTCCTTACATTGAAAAAAATCCCTGCTGGAGGACTTGCATAAAATTTTGGGATAGTTCTGTCTTCATGCGTCAGTAACGACATTCACATCAGAGTTAGATCTACTATAAGGGATTTCTTTACTTTATTTGCAATATTTTAAGAACTAATTTGCAACATCTGCCTAAGTAAACAGAACTTACTTGAAAAGTAGAGAAGTAGAACCATGTGTCTGAAAAACTGCACACAAGTACTTGGTAGATTAACTAAATCAAACCCACATGGACATGTGGCCCTGCAGAATCTCAGTAGTTTCTTGCACACTGTTTGACAAAGGGCACACCGTTAAAGTCAAGTATAATATTCAAGGCCAAGGAATTTGTATTGTTTAATATGTGATTAAGAAAATAATTGATGGTTTTCATTACCCTGGCCAAGGACTCAGAGAGGCATTTTCTATGAGTACCATGCCCTGATGTTTCTAGGAGGAAACTAGTCATGGTACCCTGGCTTCTGACTGACTTGGAGAGAGTATCATTGCTATACAAAGGCCTAAATTTTCCATTTGTGGGTAGTTTTCTTTTCAGAGGCTAGAATAAAATAACCACCTGTTAGGACTTGATAGAAGTATTTGTAATTGCTAAGCAATATATGTTATAGACATAAATGTTTTTATTGCTCATATATATATGCAAGATAAATATGTTTTTATTGCTCATATATATATGCTCATATATGTGTATATATACATATATATATACATATATATATATATACATACATATGTATATGTAAGAACTGGAAGAAAAAATAATCCAAGGGACCAAGATGAGAATGATTTCTTCATAACATTTTCTAAGGAGAATCCTTCAGTGTGATTAAACAGTTCAATTTGAGGGACCAGGGGTATAGTTCACGGGCACAGTGCCTACCTGGCAAGTGCAAGGTCCTGAGTTTGATTCTGATACCAAGAAAAGTTTGATTCAAAAAGGTCTTGATAGTGGTTAATTAAAATTATGCTAATACTGGAGCTTATCTTCTTGGTGTATTGTCTTGTAATTATTCAACAATTGCAGAGAATTATCATGTACTGAGGAAATGGATTTCAAGGTACGTGCCTTTTCATTCTTCAACACATGTAAGATGAATAAAATTTCCCAGAATGAAATGAAGATAATCATAAAAGTATCTGGGAGATCATAAAAGAGTATTACTCCAAAAGAGAGATAATATATACTATTTCTGTATTACTTCTTTCTTTAATAAAATATGTTCTAACTCTAATTTAAAAATTCCAACAAAGAAAATATATCAAGTAAATTTATAGTAACTGTGGCAGTTGCCTTTTGGAGGAATAGATCAAAGCTTTTCCTGGGTGATGGTTTATCGAGACATTAGAATAATTTATTGACTCTTCCAAAGTCAGAAAACATTTCACAGTAAAGTAGCTTTCTGTTGCAAAAGCTGTGCTCAGCATAGTCACTTGATAAATACTTTTGATGATTGTTAGAAAATCTACTAAACCCTTAAAATTGAGCAACCGTAAAATGTTCTGCACTAAAGACATTTTCTTGGCATTCTCTTATAACTCCATGAAAAATCAAATTAGTTTTCACTTTGGCTAACTACTTCACCATTTGTGGTTGGAAGATGCCAAGCATCATTTTAGTTCTTTTCATTTAAAAATAAAAAGATGAATTGGCCCTTTGTGAATACACATATTACACACACTGTGGTCTTATTTCAATCTTTCAAGTTGACATGCTAACTAAGGGAAAGGAGAAGATGAGCATGACCCTAGGGATTGATATTCAGGGCAAGTGAGAGTCCTCTGGAAGTGTCTTTACTTCCACTGTCCCCAGCCCACTCATTCCTCTGCTTGGTTATGCCAAGGTGACCCTGTACATTGTGCATACCACACTGAACATAAACCATATGCTTATATATCTCTTTCCCTTGTCAAAATATAAGCACAGGTTAGGAATTGTGTAGTGGCAGACATATACACATATAGTCTTATATCACATGATGATGTTTCAGTCAATGACCAGATGTACATATGATGCTGGCTTTACCACGTAGCCTAGGTATCCTCTGAGTTTGTATAAGTACACTCTACGATGTCACACAACTTCAAAAATACCTTCTGTTGCGTTTCTAAGAATACAGGCACATTGTTAAATGATGCATGACTGTACATGGCTCAGAGGAATGCTGCAGTTAACTCCCTGAAGATCCAACCCAATATTTAAGTCAAGATCATCTTTTTTTCACAGTGACCAAGGCGATGATTGAACATAGCCAGGTGGCTGAGCTCACACTCTTGTCAGGTTGCCCCTAGCTCAAAGCCATGGGGCCGTTTCCTCCCAATACAGAGCTCTTCTCCAAGGCAGTCTCTGCCCCACAGCTCCCACTGGGCTGGCAGAGATGTGCCACGTGTGCATTGTCATCTGATGCTTACTCTGCCTAATCCTTCATCCTTCCCTTTTCTTTTACAAGGAGCCCTCCCCATAAAGCTTTTCACCCCCCAAATCAAGCTCAAATCCATTTTCTGAGAGGTTAAACCTGTGATCACTGGTTCCAGAAGTTGTCCAAGACAGCAGTAAAGTGAGGTATGGGGTTGATAATGGGGAGATGGTTCCAGGCAGCAGTCAATACACAGACAGCCCCTAGAATGAGGTGAAACTTGCAGGCAGAAAGTAGGGATGTGCTAGTGGAGGAAAAGTACTGGTTAGGGAGATGATTCAGGCACTGGAATTGTGATGGTGGTGGGGTGAGAAATATGATAGTAGAATAGGTTGGTTGTTTCTAAATTGCATTAAAACTTTATAGATTACGATGAAAAACCATGGGGATTAACATGTTTAAAACTACATGTAAAAGCTAAAGGTGGATTTTGAAGAAGCCCTCCTGGCTTTCTCACCCTCTGTGTCTCCCTGCCACCAGATGCCATCCTCCAACTGGCGACTCCATCAGCAAGATGACCACCACTGTGTTTTACCCCTCAACTTAGAGCCATGAACCAAAACAGATTTCTTTGTATCTACATAAACAGCTCTCATATTATGCAACGGACTCACAGAAAAAGCTGATGATTAAGCACGGATTTAATATTCAGACTGGAGAAACTTCAATGATAGTTTATAGCTCTACCAGGGTAGTCATAACTACTCTAGTTTGGGAAACTTGAGATCCTGAAACATGAAACTAGGACATCTGAGTGGATTTCTCTGTAGATTTTGACTCCCCAGACTATTTGAACCTCAGGAATAAAATGTGCACAAGCAGCCTTCTCTCCCCATCACAAGCTAGTGCGGGAGAGTAACTCCCTCATTGATCCTTAGAGGATATGTTCCAAGACCTCGTGTGGGTGACTGACATCATGGATAGTCCCACAGCCTATAATTTAATGCTTTTGCCATCTAAAGCACTTATTATGCACTGTTGCCCCAGCTTTAACAGCTTTGGATTTCTTTTCTTTATTTATTCTTAATAAGCTCAGCACACAATCTTTTATCTTTCTTTATTGAGAGCTTTCAACCTTTCACTTGAGGAAAATACAGTATATCTAAATTGCCAGCATCACTACTCTTGTATTTTGGGGCCACTAAGCAAAATAGGATCATGTGAATATAAGCACTGCAATACGGCAACACAGTAGCCAGACAGCTACTAAATGACGAATGGGTGGGTACTGTACACAGTATGTATGCATTGTGTGAAAGAAAAAGTCATATCCTGGGCAGAATGGAGCAGGGTCAGGTAAAATTTCATCATTCTGACTCAGAATGGTATGAAATTTAAAACTGTTGTTTATGCCTGGAGTTTTTCCATTTAATATTTTCAGATTTCACTTGAGATCATGGATTGAAAGGAAACTACTGCATTAGAATGGCCTGCTGAGGTGCCACAGGTGATATTCTGGTTCTACTTCTCTCAACCTGTCTTTATAAGTACGGCCCTTTCTCATGACCTTTTCTTTTGCCTGTTCTGACTGCTGATATTGTTTCATGTAGATCCAAGTTATATATGATCATATATATTTTCATAATTTTTTTCTGAAGTTACAATCAAGCTCTTTTACACATGCATGTGCACACACACACACACACACACACACACACACCACTAGGAACACTGTGGAAGTATACACTGTACTATTCATCCCAGTTATTCTCCAAAGAGACCTATAATCATTTACAGTGAGGGAAAAGGAATAACCAGATATTGTGTGAGATCTCAGACATAGGGTACAAATTGACTTTGCTATCCAAAGAGTCAGAAACCCAAAGCATCATCCTGCCTTTCCCATCAAAGAAAGAGCATATGACAGAGGTCAGGTAATAAATGGAGTTCTTTCCATTTACAGTAGATCCCCAAGGTATTTAGACTCCCAGGACTCTTAGATTCATCAAGTGGTCATTTTTCTGGTGCTCAAGTATATGACTGGGATCGACCTACATGACAGTTAGGTCCTTGTGGTGGGTTGACAACTGGTGGTCATCTTGTAACACCCAGCTGAACTGAACCAGTGTGGTGCTGGATGTGGGAGGCCTATCTGAGGATTGTTGCTGGCAGCATAAAAGGCAGAACTGGAGAAGATGAAGAGAAGCTGTTGGGAACTATTGTTTCTCCTGGAGCTGTTGGTTCTCCTGGAGCTGTTGGTTCTCCTGGAGGAGCTTGTCTTGCTGGCTTTCCTGATGAACTCAGCTAGTCTCATCATCAAAGCAGCTCGGGACCTTGTTGTCCCTGGGAATGGCTGCGGTTCACTTTGGGGGAGCTCTGGTCTTTACTTTCAACATCGCTTCCTGGCTCTGGAGGGGAAGATAGTGCATTGTTCAGCTTCCTGGAGAGGCTTGTTGTGCTGGCTTTCCTGATATGAACTCAGCTGTTCTCATCGTCAGAGGAGCTCAGGACCTTACTGTTGCTGAGGATGGCTGTGGTACTTTTAGAGGGAGCTCTGGTCTTTACTTTGAGTGTTGCTTCCTAGCTCCAGTGCAGATCACTCAGCCTACTAGCACAGAGCCTTCATCCCACTGGTACAGGCTTCCTAGCTTCCACCACTGACCTTTGTCTCTTCCCAGTGTAGATCTGTGAAATGGGCCTGCATGAGACGTTGTCATGGGCTCTAGGCCTCCAGTTGGACTCATGGGAGGCATTGTTATGGGCTCTAGATCTTCAGCTGGATTCATGCAGGACATTGCCATAGGATCCAGGCCCTCAGCTAGATTCTTTTGGTCTTAGTGTATGGACAGATTTCCTGTGCTTTCTTGTATATAACTCTTTGGGTGACTATTTATAAAACAATGTTATAAATTATGTGCCCTGTATTGTACTGTTTCCCCTTGGAAGCCCCTATAATTTGGTCTTTGCCTTGTTTTCTTTCAGAAGAGTGTCAAGAACTGCTAGCCTGTATGCATAGGAGTCCAGCTGCTCCAGTTTCAATAATTTGACCCCTATTCTTCTTCCACAGCCTTGTTCCTCTTCCCTGCCTTCTGTGACATTAAATACCTTCAGTCCTTTTGAGCTTCTTAGCACTTTGGCTTGCATTGAATCAAGTGCCCATTTTTGTAGGTGTTTAGGCTATAGTTAAGTCAGTCACCACTCTTCAATCTATTTTATGTCTTCCAAAAAATGTGTTTTTGTCTTTCTTAGTAGCTTCCCTTGAGATAGTTTTACTTGCATGTGTTTTTGAATTTCTGTAATTTTAAAATCCACTTACCATCTTAGCAGAGACTTAGAAAGACAGTATTTAACTAAGCATTCAGGACTACTTATTTTTTATTTTGAGACAGGGTCTCACTAAATTGCTGAGTTGCCCATGCTGGGTTCAAACTTGTAATCCTTCTGCCTCTCCCTCCCACAGTGTGGAGACTACAGGTATATGCTAGAATGACTGACTCCAGCCCTTTTTCTATTTAGAGCAATTACTTCTCATGCATCATTTGAATTCTCATGCATCCTTCTAGAAGTCAGAGCTATCTGTAACTTAGAAATAACATAAAATAGCTAATGCATAGTATAATAATGTTGTGTGGGTTGTATAGGCACATTCATGTTATTTACTTAATTTTGTTAATTTCCAAAAAGTAAAGTTGGAGAGCTAGGCAAGACTGGAATACAAATGTCTTCACATTTGAATTAGACCTTGAAAGATGAGCAAAGAATAAGAGATAACATTTATTGAAAACTCACCATGTGCCAGATACTGATAAGTACTTTATGTTTGCTATGAAAGAGGAACTATTATTAACCCCATTTTATAGGTAGAGGAGACTGAAGCTCAGAGAGATTATCTGACATGCCCAAGACATCATGGCTAGTAGATTATGGAGATAGATTTCGAATATAGAT
This sequence comes from Chinchilla lanigera, assembly GCF_000276665.1. NCBI lineage: Eukaryota > Metazoa > Chordata > Mammalia > Rodentia > Chinchillidae > Chinchilla > Chinchilla lanigera. Next base: position 1,239,469 of record NW_004955428.1, read on the forward strand.
GATCTGTCTTCAAAGCCTAGTTGTCATGTCATATTGTGCTGCATCCTAGGGAGGAAATCAGATGTCCTGGGGCTTAGAAATTACCATCATGTTATGCCCAAATTAGTTATCACATTATGTATCAGAGGATGTCTATTTGTAGAAATTCCCTCCTCTTCTACCTTTGTGAGCTCTTTTGGAGCTTGTACATATATGTTTCAATCTTGTTTGTTTAGTTCAGTCTGATAGTCACTGTAGGGTAAATATTCAGAAAAATGCATGACGCATGAATATTGGCAACTGATTTCAAACATCAGGACAAAGAAAAACTTTGAAGTGAGATAATATTTGTGAAGATAGGGAAAAGGGAATTGTTTATCTTAGTAATTATGGGAAATGGAACTGGAGAATTTTACTTTGAACTTGTGGAGAAATTTATTCTTAACTTATGGTATTCTTAACTGGTACTTTAAAAAAATCATCAAAGTCTGGCTGAGTGTCAAGAAAGTCTTGCTATAACTAGCCATGAACTATGACCAAAAAGAACTGCTCTATATTTAAAGCTCTGGTGGTTGCTAAGATGAGTAAAAGAGAAGGAAATGGAGGGAAGTAAAGTTTACAGTTCTGTAAATTACAGCCTGTGGCAGGACCATGCTGCCTGACCAATCTCAGCCAGGGGACAAGTCAGCCAAAGGACATTACTCACCCTTGCATAATTAGGTTGCATCTTTGATGTAATAGAAAGCTTACATTTTGGCTTGTGTTTTCTTATTAATGATTATACCAACAAGAAATTTATTTTAAAGGCCAATTGCCAAGACAACTCCCATCATGAGAATATAGTCACCCGGCTGCAAAATTGGGAAAGAAAACCAAACAAACTCAACAAAATACAATTTAAGACTGAGAGCTTCTGAGGTGAGAAAAACCCAGAATTGAGCAAAATTGGGAAAGAAAACCAAACAAACTCAACAAAATGCAATTTAAGACCAAGAGCTTCTGAGGTGAGAAAAACCCAGAATTGAGCTGCAAGAGTATATATTTATTCTTGCCATTTAGAATAATCTATCTGTCAATAGGAAAAAGGAGAGACAGTCAGAAATCCCTTCTGACATTTTGAACACTGGACCCACAATAAGGTATAAGATTACTCTGCCTACAAGTTCTCAAAAGGAGAGTTATTTATTTCATAGACAATGTGAAAATGCATGTATTTCTACAGATATGTTCATCATACAAAAAAATGCTAAATAGCTGAATTTCATCACATTATTAATTAAAGAAAGCTGTGTTAATTAATTTTCTGTTGCTATAGTAAAATACCTGAGAAATATCCACTTATGAAAAGGAAAGGTTTATTTTGGTTCACAGTTTTGGAAAGAATTAAGTCCCTCATTTGTTGGATCTATTTTAGACCTCTGGCAGTAGGGACCAACACATGGGAGGAACACATGGTGAAACCAACCTGTTCACTTCATTGTAATAAAGTGAAAGAGAGAAAGAGGAAGATTCTGGGGTCTCACAATCCCATTTTAGAGCAGGTCTTCAGTACCTGAACCCTCCTCCTGGGCACCAATTCTTTAAATTTCCACCACATCTCAATCAGTAGTGCCAAGCTGGTGACCAAGCCCTTGACGCATGGCCTTTTGGAGAACATTTAAGATCCAAGCTATAGCAGAATCCTAGTGGAATAGCAGCACATGAATGTGAATATGTGTAGTAACCTTATCTATTGTATATAAGCATAAACATACTTTTAATCTCACTATGATGTCCAATATCTGACATTCAATTTTTAGCACAGAAGTTAATACCATTATATCTCAGAGCTTTGCTTCTGACAGCCAACACCATTAGCCCTTTATATCTGTGGGTTCTGAATCTGAGCATTCCATCAACTGTGAATGGAAAATATTCAGGAAAAAAAATGCCTCATGCATTATTTGGCTTTCCTGTTGCTGAGACACAATACCCCATACCTACAATTTAAAGGAGAAAAGATTGGTTTATAGTTTCAGTGGGTTAAGTTCACAGTCAAGTGGTTCAAAGGCAGGATATCTTGGCAGAAGGGCATGATAGCGCAAATATGTTTAGTTCACGGTGGCCTGGAAGTAGAACACAGGAACAATGTCAGAGAGAAAGAAATGAGGCACCAAATGTAGAACGAAAGGCCATGACTACATGAGGCACCCAGATAGACCCAGAAGTATGGTCTACCAATCTCCTGGGGGGGGGGGATATAAAAACAAATCAAGTTGACACTACACACTAACTCCCACATTCCATTCTTCATCAACTTTGTATCTAAATACACCACCTGAAACTATACATAATCTCAAAATAAAGACAGTAGCAAATGAATAATTCCACATAATGCTGGGGATATAGCTCAGAGGCACAGTGCCTGTTTGGGAAGTATGAGGTCGTGAGTTTAATTCCTGGTACAAAATAAAAGTAATTCTACATAATATAGCACAACTATCTTACACATAACTTGAAAATACAGCAATATCTTACACATAACTTGAAAATACAGTTCCAGGATTTTTCAAGTTGATGTCCATGTCTTCTTTGAGACTCAAGGCAAACCCTTAGCTGTGAAACTTATAAAAATCAGAAATAAGGTACATAATTTCAAAGTACAACGGCACAGGGTAAACATTCCCATTCCAAAAGGAAGGAATAGGTAGACAGAAAAGAATCAAGCCAAAGAAAGACCAAAGCCCAGAAGGGAAACTATTAAATCCAGTAGTTCCATGTCTGACATTTGAGGTCAATGGTGGTAGTGGTGAGATGTGAACTCTAAAGGAAGATGTGAGTTCTAAGGGGATTGGGTGGCTCCACATATATGGCCTTGTTCACTGAAGCCTACTGGCCTCTTTTTTGGAGTTGCCTCTGCTCACAGCTTGCATCAGTTCTCAGCAGATGTTCCATATCTCCAACTTCCTGCTATCTCCGCTGCAACTCTGGCTTTGTTCCCATAGCTTCATACACTGCTCCCTAAGTGGCACATTGGCTGGCCTACCAGGCCTTTCTTTAAGATCTGAGTAGAAGTCTCCTTGATCCCCACACCCTTGCATTCTGCATGCTTGTAAAATGACACTAAAGCCTGCCAGCTTGAGCACTATCCAGGCCCCCTTGGACTATGGCTGCAGTAGCTCCTGAATGCTGATGGATGAGAACAGTGAAATGAATTGCAGATAACCAGTTCTCTAGGAGTAGACATCCCAGAGACTCTCTTTTCAAATAAAATGTTCACAGTTTTGCATTATTGACCCTACAGTGGGTGGGGAATTGCTGATTTCTGAGATGCTCTCAAAGCAACTTCTTTCTGCTTCTGTACAACATGCTCGGTTCCTTTTTAATGGTGATACTCCCTTTAACAGCCACACCTCCTTTGGCCTCAACCTTATAAATGGCTCCTACTGGGCCAAATTTTGTTTTGTGAGACAGGACATTGCTATGTAGTTCAGGATGGCTTAGAATTTACAGCAAACCTACTGCTGAATGTCCCAAGTAATGAGACTGCAGGAATGTACCACTCTTCTTGATCTTTACTCTTCCTTTTGCCACCCTATGTTGACTACTAAACCTCTATATTAAATATATACAGACTTTTTCCCTGTCTATATGCCATAAACAATACAGAGTGATAGTACAACAAGTATTTACATAGCCCTTACACTGTAGTAGGTATTTAAGAGAACAAGACATGTAATGTGTATAGGAGAATGTGCCTACACTACATGCAAATACTAAGCCATCTTATACAAGGGACCTGGGCATTATTGGACTTTGGTGTCCTGGCACTGGGGAGGTCCTGGAACCAATCTATGGATATGGAGGGAAAACTATAAGCTGCATGCTGAGTAGTGAGGCATAAGTTATCAATCTCAAGGCACCAAAACAGAACGAAGAATAGTTGTGCTCTCAGGAATATGCACTGAACATCCCTGAACTGATACATAACCAAGATACCATAGCTTTAATTAAGGAATAACTTAAAGTAAATTACAAACAAGTTCAATATTATCTTGTTCACCAACTGCAGTAACTGGCTTAGAGGAGCCACTCAAATTTGGCTGAATGAATAGAATTGTTTGAATGTGATTATGTCAGCTGGGTTACTTATTCATAAGAAGTTTAGGTGGTAAGATTTGGTTATTATCATGAACAGGTTTATTTCGAGTACTCATTCCTCTTGGGCACTCTGAAGAAAGCCCTTGGTTGGCTTCAGGCCCTCAATGGGAGTTCGACAAAGTTTTGTCATTTTTCTTTTGGAGAAATTCTGGGAAGTCCTTGTTTGGTAGACGTTGCCAACAATTACTTTGAGGTTAGGATTTAAATTCTGTTTAATGGAATTGCTTAAATATTTATAGGTAATATTTTAAATTGTTTATAAAAAGTGAGCTTTTTTTAAAGATAGAGTAGCATCTACATACTCCTGAGAAACAGGTCAAACTGTTTACCTTACTGCCTTTTGTGAGTTGTCTTGGCAATCCAGAAATGGGACCCATAAATCTACTGACAGATCAGCTACCCTGCTGATATAACACATGCAGTTTTCTGGACAATGCTAGGTGAATGAGCTAACCAAGAGTAATTGCAACTCTCTGGTCATGACCATAAGCTGATTCAAAGAAGTTACACATAGAACCAACTCAGCTCTGACAAAGAAATAAAGCTTGCTAGTCCTCATTTGTGGCTCTGAGGCCTAGAGTGTGGTTCAGGATAATGGGAAAAGATGAGATCCTTTTAAAAAAAATGTCTTCACTTAAAATTCCTTTCAAAAAATTTCATAAAATTGTAAGAAATTTTCAGTCACCTCTCATTTCCTATCCTAACTCTCCTAACTCACTTTTGGTTAAAACCCCAACCTTTAGGGTGGATGGTAATGTCTCTTTAATTAAAAAAAGCTGTTTGTGATAAGCATCGATTCTATTTGCTTCCTCCTTACTCTGGAACGTACATTTTTCTTCCCACACCTCTGTTCCTGGAGAAACATGTGTGACTGCACCTGCACTGATATTTATCAGGTGTTTCCAACTAGTGAATGTTTGGTTTGTCATCTTAGAAAGTCCCTTGTGTCTTGCCCCCTCATTCAGGAGAAAACATGTACTGCTGCAGTTGAGTTTTGAATTTTTTTTTTTTTTTTTTTTGCAGTCTGTGGTTTACTGGAATAACATATGTGCTTGTTCAATGTCTTTATTTTGCCAACAAAACGCCCACAATCCCAGTGATATTTCCAGCCCCTTGTATTGCATCCTGATGTCTATTTATATTGACACCCAGACATTTTAGTCTCACTACTGGTACGGAGATGACATGTTTGTGCCTCGTTATTACTGTGATAAAGTAATGCAATCTTTCTCCTGACAAAACCCTTCCTTCCAGCCAGTAGAGCTTAAACATTTCCTTTTTGAGAGGTTACTGATAATTTTCTTTGGCTTCTAAGAAGTCATTTAGTTAATATTGCATGATTTCAGGAGAAGAGCAGGGGACCACTCATCTCTCTTTAGGCATTCATTTCAGTCATCAGATATGATTTCTTATTCATGGGATCAACACCTTTTACATATATTCTCGGCTTTACAATCAATGGTTTATTGTGCATATATATGTATCCAGGTGCCTGGAGTGGAGAAAGCATATTGAAGCAGGCTGGCACTATGGAAAGGAATAGGAAAGTTGATAGGGAACAAGCAAACACTCCCATCTGGGAAACAGAGAACAGAATATGGGTCTGCAATATTCTGCTGTTCTAATCTTTCAGACTGGGTGACAGAACCACTTTCAACAAAACAAGAATGTCCCAGAGTCACTCCTGCTATTCTAGAAGTCTATGCCCACCGTGAGACTCAGAACCATCCCCACTGATATTCACTGTGTTGGTTGGATGGGGACGAAAGAGCTCTCATTAGGTAGCCACATAATGTAACAGGCACCTGGATACACTTGGATTGCACTAAGACTTCTCTAAGATAACTCCAAGATGGAAGGTTAGGTAATTTCATTAGCTCTGAAGTCATATAACCTCCCATATTACATAGTAGTAAGTCTTCTGGGATCCTACTTGTCTCATTATGATAGGGGTCAACCAGGGCTCTCTACTTTCTTTTATAAAGTGACTGATATTTCTTTAGCATTATGGAACTTAGATGGGTTTACTACGACACTGGCTCTTCAATTCAAATAACTTTTTCTTATTCCTAAGACATGTTCTATAAAAAAAGGTTAAGGTCATGTTCTAGATTTTGACAGTGGAAGCTATCTACTGATCAGTCACATATGGTATACACATATCTATGCAATATATATGCTCATATGCTTATTCAGGCTTCTACTTTTACTAATTGAAAGCAAAAGCATGGGTGGATTTGGCTTTGCACGTAATATGCAGAATATGAGATGCAAACACATAGGATGTGAGAAATAAATTGGTGCTATGTATATCCTACCAAACTAATGCCCCACTTGCAATTAATTTTGAACATTTTAATATCTCCTTCCACTTTCAAAGACAGAAGTTGGCAGCTGGTTCCGTGTATAATGAGTGTGGGACAAAAAGTGAGGCAGATCATTTTTTGAGGAGCACTCATTTCAGTGGTCTCATTTCAGTGTGTGAATCAGCTCCATTGTCCTGGTGGACACTGTGCCTTTGAAAAGGTTTTCTTTGTCTGGGAAGGGTCACTTACGTGGCCTTGCTTGGTCACTTAAGTGCAGGTTGAGTTGGCCATTATTCTGGGAGAGGAGTGTGACCTAAACTTCCATGTTTGTGTTATGAGGTTATCACAGCAGAACAAGGCAGGAAATTGACTGGCCAAGCACTCCTTGGACCATGTTGCATTCTGAGAAGTGACACTGTACTGGAACTGTATGAGTTTAATCACTAAGAGATCCTTGAGCGCAGCAATCTCAGGTAAGGAGAGCCCTGTATAGGACACGTTGCCGGTGGATGACCTTCCCATTGTAAAGCGTTGCTCTGGAAGTGCATGGCTTCGGCATTAGAAGTAACTGCAGGAGCAAATAGAGTCTCCACCAGTGAGCTCCAGCCCTGCCCTCCGGAGGTGGCTTCTAGAGGGCAGGCAGCTCTTCGTCATGTTGGCGTTGCCCGAGGACACAAATGTTCTGAGATCTCTCTCACCCCGAGTCACTTGGCCTGCAGTGCTCTGTGTCTCTGAGACAAGACTCACAAAAGCCTCAAGCACGCTGAAGCAATAGAGAAGCAAAGCAGTTCAAAGCAGATGGGCCCTGACCAATGTGACCAAGACCTCCTCCATTGTGAATAATGCAAGTAAATGTAATCAATTTCCATAGGGCGGAGGCCACCCAGCCTTATGGCTATTATAAGAATCAAGGACCAAGCTGGGTGCAGGGGCACATACCTGTAATCCAGCACTCTGAGGGGACAAGGTAGGAGGATTGCAAATTTGAGCCTGGCCTGGGAAACATAGCAATTAGCTAGACCTTGTCTAAAAGAAAGAAAGAAAGAAAAGCATCAGGGACCACTCTCAGGTGGTCTGCTTTTTGGCTGTGACTCCCTAAAATGAGTGTCTACTCAGCAGTCAAGGTTATGCCCCAGCCGTCTCTTCAGCTGGACTGTTCTCTTCAAGTCATCCCCGTGCACTGTGGAACCTTGGATGCCACTGGAGAGGTTAATTAGAGGAGGAAGAATGGATGTCAGGACTTGAAATCACTGTTAAAAGGAAGTTCTAGCACTGCCCTCAGAGAGCAGACCAGGGCAAGTTCATTCTACCCTGTATTGGCTGAAGGTCACTTTAATTCCACATCTGGCATAGTCACAGTGCCATCCATTAAATGAAGCAACAGACAAAAACATGCCAAGGAATGTACATACACAGATAATAGTATATGCTTGACTGGAGTAGCAGTATATATACTACTGGAGTTACATAAATCTTAGGAAAATAAGCATAAAATACCAAATGGAATTAAGATTGGAGTAAGCAAAAGGCCAAAGAATAATGTCTTTCAGAAAGTAGACACAGAGCAAGTAAAGCAGCCAGAAGTTCAAGCCCTTGCAAGAGACACACATCAGTGGCAGAAAAAGACACTTCCTTGTGGGTTAAGCCTTCAGATTTCCCTAGTCATAGGTGGCTTTGTCATTAGAAGAGGTCAGTTTAAGTTAGGGACATGGAACATCTATGATCTACTGATATTATTTTAGCATTAGAGACTTAGATGCTAGGCAGAAACTGGTGATTCCTTTTCCCATGATTCATATATCACCTAGAAGTCTCTCAATCCTTGGAATTCTTTTAAAATTTCAACTTTTTTCATCAGGGACCATAAAACAACACAATCCTGGGTAACACATTTTTCTTGTAAAGAGTGGAATTAATTATCTCAGTATTAAAATGAAGCTATTTGTTTTTTAGTGCTCCCTGACCCAAATAGCAAAACATATATCCAGGTTATTTCTGAATGATATTAAATATAGTGACAATAATAGTAATTTTATGATATATTTTTGAATTACAAATTTTGTATATTATTATTGTCATTATAGCTAATCACTTAATATGTATGTATTGAATATTATGGAGTGGAGAACTGGGAAGGGCTGATCAAGGCAGTATGAGAAACTGAGAAGTGGTAGAATCAAAACTTCCTAGGAAATACCCACTGTTATCTTTGAAACAAATTCCAAGAATATCAGCTAGATCTACTGCCAAGTGCTATTCTAGAAACATAGTTTGAAGTCATATAGTAATAATTTTGAACATGCCCCTTAATATTGCCCATAGATCAACTCCGTTGAATGCAATAATTACAACTTGACTGTAACTAGGTAAATGTGCACAGCTGCTTCTGACCCATAAAGGAAAGAAAGGCAGGACTGCGCTGTAAATATCGACAGGTTGATTTCTCTGTTGAAAGCAAAACACTTGGTTGACCATAGAGTAATAACTATAAGAATGTGTCATGGATATCAGTATTACTTAGCAGGTATGTAAAATCAGAAAAAAACTTTTCACCTTCTCCTTTGACTGTTTTGTCTCTGAGACTTGAGTTGAAACTCCTATTGAAAAATAAGTGCTCCAGAGAAAAATGGCTTCAGTAAATTATTGATGGTTATTAGGTACAGAAGGACATTCTTCCCAGCGCACATGATTATCAGTGTTCTTCCAAGTTCAATGTAGATAAATGGATGAGACATTCACATATTTACTTAAAATGTCCAGCATGATATTCATGTTATGCCAACCAAAAAATGCAAGGAAGCTTCTTTTGCTGGGTGCAGTGACCCATACCTGTAATTCTAACTACTAGGGAGACTGAGCTAGGATGATCACAAATTCAAGGGCAACCTGGTCAACTTGGCAAGATCCTGTCCCAAAATAAAAATAAAAGGACTGTGAAATGAAATTCAGTGCAAAAGCCCTGGGTTCAGCCCCCACAACGAAAAAAAAAAAATGGCCATAATACGCTGGTGGTGAGGAGTATGTTCTGGAATCAATCTCTCACAGATACTGAGGGATAGATTTAAAATAAGAAAAGAATAAAATTAGTGGCATTCAATACCTGTTAAATGGGAATTGTGTAAGCTCCACTAATAAATAGTAAGCTCCACTAATAAATAATAATCTCTTCTAATAAAAAGTGAGTTTTATTTATGTTTCAATACCTAGCACTTATCAGAGAACCTAGAATAGAGTAGGCATTTGCCAGTACTGTTAAAGATTGAAACGCTGATAGCAGCAGTGGTAAGCATGACTTCCTTCTCTTCAGTGGCCTCCTTGCTTACATCTGCGGGTCAGCCCGTGCAGTCAGTCACAGCCCTGGCTTATCCGGGACAATCCTGAGAGTTTTTCTTGACCGGGCATACTGGGAATTGCCCAGCTCACATCTACCTTCTTTTCTGTAGTTTCTATGCAAGTTGCTGTTTTTCTCCATTTTTACCTTTTTCTTCTGTTGATGAAGTTGAGAATTTATTTAGATATTTGTGTCTGGGACCAAATGAAAATATTTCCTATAAGAAGAAGTTCAATTTTATCCTTTTGAAAATCTCCTACACACATTAACCACACAAATCAATGGGTCTGATGGAAACATTTCCACAGGTACATCTTTAAGTTTATATGTGTGAGATACGTGAGGGAGAGGGGCTGTGTGAGGGAGAGGACCTCAGAGGCTCTGGATTCACGTGCACAGAGATCACAGCACCTCACTGTCTCAGAGATTCTGTTTCCATGGGGAATCAGAGAGTGCAGTCTTCACCACTGTCCTTGAGGATTACACCTGGGTGGGAAGAGAGACTCAGATTTCTGTTTTGTGTCTTTCTGCCAAAGGTAAGTCATTGAATACTTCTTGTAGAATTGACTCATTAGGCACACACAGAGTCTGCCATTTAATTATAAGGATCATTCACTTTTGGCTTTGGTTAGGAAGACTCAGTTTTGCATTTGCTCCTACAGCTGGAATGCGGTCTATCCAATGGGCCCGTCCTGGAACACACTATTCATTGTTGCTACCTTCTATCTTGGCGATCTCTATTTGTGTTTTCTGCTTTATTTTCTCCGTAGCAGTAAGCATCATCTGATCTTCCCAAATGTAATTTATTCATGTTCATTATTTCTTTTTCTGTGTGATAATATAAATTCCGTGAAGGTGAGGGACTGGTCTTTGTTTACCACTATAGTTGTAGTTGTACTGACTAGAACTGTGTGGTTCAATACTCCGAGGAAGGGAGGGAAGGAGAGAGGGGCAGTGCACAGAGAGAAGGGGAGGGAGAGGAGAGGAGGTAGGGGAGAGGAGAGGAGAAAGGATGGCTCAGAGAAAGAAAGCAAGGAGGGAGAAAAGGGGAAAAGTGGAGTTCAGGGCAGGAAGTTAGTAATCTCAGGGAAGCAATCATAGAGAGAGACATTGTCATTTTGGCTTACTCTAAAGCAGTGATGGTGAACCTTTTAGAGTTTTCAATGATACAAACAGTCTGCTGCTGTAGGTTCACCACCACTGCTCTAAAGTTTCCATTCCATGTTTGAGAGAAACAGGGGTGAACACATAGATGATAGGCCAGGGGGTTTTAGGATGAACCACATCACCAGACCTCAGAAACACTCACAGAAACTCTGCTGTAATACACACATGGTCACATAAGCTGACATAATATAGCATAAACATAGCATACAGGTACATTTTTTTGTGTTACATCCTTTCATGCAAGACTTTTCATGGAAAAGCAAAGACTGACATATATTGAGTTTATGTATAAAGACCTTCATTCGCTAGTGATGTTAATGAAATTTATTCCTCAGATGAGCAAATTTAACTGGTTTTATCTAGCTGCCCAGAGTGTACCCCTAAGTCTAGCTACTGCCTCAAAAATGATTGTCATTATTTAGCACAAAAAATGGTAATGGGGCAATTCTGTGAGTGTGGGGATACAGATGGATTAATGCAAATCCATTACTATTCCTAGAAAAGCGGCTCAAAATTGCTGACCCACTGTGAGTGGGTCAAGAGATCAGTAGATCTTCACTCCCAAAGGCTAGTGTATAGCTCTCAATTTTCTTTCCAGATTTAGAAGTGCAACTTGCTTTTCAAAACAGCTTACTCAGGACAAAAGTATAGAGTTAATGACGCTATCTGTAACCTTTTTTTAAACTTCTGATTATCAGATTCTCTTCTTCTGGGTTAGAGGCAGATAGGCACGCACATGAAAATAACATGCCTGGGGGAATGTTGTCACTGCCTCTTGCACAGTTGCCTAAAGTCTAGCAACCTCGCCAAACCTGAGGTTATTTTTCTTATGATATTATTCACTTAGTTTATAAATCTTTTTGAGAATGTTGTATTTTTAAAGCACAGAACTTGTCAGATGCCAAATAAATGAGACAAAGACTTTATCCTTAAAGAATTTATAGACCAAAAGGGAGGCAAGACAGCGAGGTCTTTCAATATCCTATTGTTTGCTGCATGCATTATATGGTTGAAGTTAATGAAAACACTAGCAGTGATTCTGTCTTGCTTTTCCACTATACACGCACAAATATGCTGCTAGCTCTTCAAGCAAAGGTAAACTGCAAGCACGCCCACGGACACTATCTTCGGTTTCTCCAGCCAAATACCACTGTGTGATTGGAATCTTCCTCACTTAAGATAAACTCTAACACACCTGATGTGAAGGAGAGATGAGGACGGCCATGCTGGAACACACTGGGTTTCTTGCTGAATTCTTATCATATTATCAATTGGGAGAGGAGTCAGAGGCAGAAGAGGTAAAAGGTGGGACTGATTTTGTTTTCTAAAAGCCTTAGAACAAAACCAAAAATAGACAAATGAGACAACCTCAGACCAAAAAGTTTCTGCACGGCAGAAGACTCAACAGAGTACAATGGCAACATAGAGACTGGGAGAAAATGCAAGTCGTATGTTTGATAATATTCAGGCTATAAGATGAACTCCTGCAATTCCGCAGCAACAAAATAAGCAAACAATTTAAAAGTAGGCAAAGCTCTTGAATAGATATTTCTCCAGATGATGTATAAATGCCCAAAAACCATATGAAAAGATGCTCGGGTCTGGGGATTTAGCTTAGCGGCACAGCGCCTGCCTGGCAAGCGCAAGGTGGTGAGTTCAATTCCTGGTACTGGAAAAAACAAACAAATAAACAAACAAAAAAGATACTCAACATCACTAATCATCAGAGAAATGCAAATCAAAACCGGGGTAGACTATCACTTCACATTTGTTAGGTTGGCTCTTTAAAAAAAAAAAAAACCTAAGAGAAGTATTGGTGAAAATGGGAGGAAATTATACCACTCATATACTGTGAGAATGCCACTATAAGAAATTATATGATGATTCCTTAAAAAGTTAAAACTAGAACTACCATGTCACTGGAAATCCCATGTTTGGGTATTTATCAAAAAGAATTGAGAATTGCATCTTGAGGAAGTATTGTTACAGTTGAGTGGGCCAAAAATAGTCCAAGTTCTTGTGTACAACAAGGAAAGAATTGCCAAGCGTACACCCAGTAGTGAGTAGTAAGCAATTACATTTATTAAAGATCACTAGAAGTTGTGCTTAGGACCAGTCCATGCCAACAAAGGTACTGGGGCAACAGAAAAGCACTGCCCACCACTCAAAGGCAGCAGCAGCAACAGGAAAAAGGGAAAAGGGGCCAATAACTCAGGATTTCAGAATTTAAAGGCCAGACACCTCTGCTTGGGTGCCTCCCATTGACTCTCCCTTGATGCCAGTGCTTTGGTGCCTGTGCTCTTGTATAAGGCATCAACGATCTCCTAGACTTTGGTTATTTTCTACCTCTCTCAGCATAAGGGAAGTAGGAAGAACCATTGGGTGCTGTTTAGAGTGAAATGGAGGGAATAGAGTGGCTCACTCAGCTCCTTTGTTTCTAACTGTACCAGTATTAGTACTCCCATGTTCCCTGCAGCACTATTCATGACAAATGTGATGCAGAAGGAACCTGTATGTCTATTGACAAATGGATGGATAAGAAATGTGCTGTATGGCATATTATCTAGCCACCAGAAAGAAGGAAACCTGCCATATACAGCAACATGGATGAATTTTGAGGCTAGATATTGCACTGAGTGAAAGATTCCACTTATATGATGCAACTAAAAGTCAAACTCATAAAGGGAGAGCAGAATTGTGTTTGTTGGGGGCTTGGCAGAGATACAATGGAGAGCTGATAATCAACAGATATAAAGTTTCAGTTGTGCAAAATATCTAGAGATTGTGTAATGTGCCTATAGTTAACAATATTACATTGCACACTTAAACATCTGTCATAAGGACAGGATTAGTATTGTTATTGGTACAGTAAAATAAAAATTGGAATTTAAATTTTAGAAAGCCTCAGAAGTTGCTCTCTTGTACAAGGAGATGGCTAAACAGGTAGAAATAGATTCCCACTGGAATTCTCCTGGTGGTGTCTCAAAAACCAAGGAGATGCTAGTTTTCCTTATTTTGGAGCAATACTTCCTCCAAAAGTAGTGTGGAGGTGGGTGCTACAGCTTCTTTCAAGCATTTACTGGCAGTCTGAGAAACAGCGGGCTACAAAGGCTCCACAAGTTAGGACAGCATCCACTCTGGCAGTGTGTATACACACACACACACACACACACACACACACACACATGCATACACACACGAATAATTCTTTGAGGTCTGTCCTAAAATTTATCAGAAGCCCCAAGCCTTGCCAGACTTTCTACTCCTGGTTGCGGATGCTTAGAGTTTTCAGCTGAAGCAGCCATGGTAGGGAGCTGGGCAGTGAGGCTGGAAATATAGCCACCATTTCTAGTGAAGAAGGCAGCAATCTCTTTTGTACCTTTTGGTTTGGATTTCACCTTTATTCTTCTTGAGCTTTTGCTGGGATGTGTTTTTTGAGTACAAATGACCAGGGAAGGGAAACAATTATTTCTTTCATCTCTTCTAGAAAGAAAATTCTCCTTTCCATCATAGCCCTAATATTTGTTTCTCTTGAGTTTCTGCAGTAGCATAAGCATTGTTGTTGTGTCTTTCATTTAGTTAAAAGGCTGTTTGGCCATTCAAGTGGCCTGAAATTCTTATTTTAAAAAAAGAATATTGGTGTCTTAGAAGAAATGAATAAAGTGACCATGAATGTGATTGGGAAAAATAATGACTGATGACCATCTTGCCTGAGTTTGTGAGTACATATACATATCGTATGTTTGTAAATCCTCCCAATGTGCTTTCTTCTTCAGTCCAAGACACCAATGTCTAAATGTTCCCCCAAGTTTTCCAAACTAGTTCAGTACAACAGAATTTGTTGTCAAGACCTAGGGATGCAAAGAAGACTAAGACATATTTATTCCTATCACCGATTCCTTGAAATGCAAGGCCAATCCTCTCTTGTTAGCTAAATACCACCTAGTGTTTCACACTCACATGTTCTGCTCCTGTGGTTTCCCTTTGCTAAGTATACCATTCTTGACCCATGTCCCTGTGCATCTGGTATGCCACTATTTTTAAAACCTGTTGTGAAATCTACATATGGCAGAAGCAGTGCTCAGTCCCTCCACTCCACGGGAACTTTAGTCTTGCTTAGCCAAATTCATTTCCCTTGCTCAAAGGAAAAGAATGAGAATTCCCCACTGAGTACAGCCCAGCTTACATAACATGTAGTCAATAAAAATATGTACTTAGTAGCACAAGGTCACCATCAATAATTAACTTAGATAATGGTATCTTAATATACCTGTCCTGGCTGAGTGGTTAGAACTGGTTAGGAGTAGAGAGTCAGGTCTGTTCAGCTGTAAGGCTAGGGAAGTAAAAATGTAACCTTCACTAACCTACGACATGCCTAGGAAAATATTAATGCATATTAGGTACTATAGATACTATCATTAAATACTGGTTGTTTTTATTGTGATTAAAAAGCATGTAATGTAAAGTTTACTGTTAGTTTACTGTTAACTATCTCCAGATGTACAGTTTAGTATACTTAGCACTAAGTCTATTTAGGTTGTTGTGTAACCAATCTTGAGAACTTTTCAACTGAAACTCTATCCCCGGGTAACAACAGCACTCCATTTCCCTTCTTCCAGCACCCCTGGAAACCACCATTCTACTTTTTGTTTCTATGAATTTGACTATTCTAGATTCCTTCTATAATAGAATTTACATTTTTGTTTTGGGCTTCTTTCACTTATTGTAGTGTCTATGTGGTATGTTAATATTCAATTGCATGTGTATATCACATTTTGTTTATCCCTTTATCTGTCAATGGACATTTGGGTTGTTTCCACCTCTTGGCTACTGTGAATAATGTTGTTATGTATGTGAGCATACCAATGTCTCTTTAATTATTTTGGATATCTAATCAGAAGTGAAAGTGGAGAATTGTATGGTAATTCTGTTTTTATGAGAAATTACTATGTTTCCATTTATTTTTTTATTTTTTTATGTTTCCATTTTATATTTCCAGCTCTAGTGATTCTGTTTTTTCATACCCTTACCAAATTTGACAATATCTGGATTTTTCTTTCACTTTGTTTTGTTTTGTTTTTGAGACAGTCTCACTATATAGCTCAGGCTGGCTAGTCTAGGCTAGCCTAGAAGTTATGACCTTTCTGCCTCAGCCTCCTGAGCACTGGAATTATAGGTATGCACCACTATGCCTGGCTTGTGTCGCTGTTGTTAATATTGTTTTAATATTGTTTCTGAAGAAATGAGGTAACATCTAATTGTAGTTCACCTCTCGTTGATTTGTATTTTTCCAATCACTAGTGACATTGAGCATCTTTTCTTATGTTTGTTGGTTATTTATAAAGGATGCTGTGGAAATGTGAATTCAGATCTTTTGTTCATTTTGCAGTTGGGCTATTTCTTTTTGTTGTTGTTGTCATTAGATCCTAGATATTAACCCTTTATTAGATATATGACTTGAAAATATATTTTTTTAAAAATTTAGGTTGCCTTTTCACTCTGGTGATTTTGTCAAATATTAAATTCAAGGGAATCTCATGGTCCAGGATTTTAAATTTCCCAGTAAGATAGAAAACAAATTAATTTCTCATACAATCAAGTCTGTCTCTTAATTTCCTAAAAATTATAGAGCAATGAATTTAGGAGACTAGGTGCAGGGTTTGTACATGTTCAATTTATGTAAAGCACTGTGCCTTTTTCCCCAGAAAGAGCATGATTTCGCTTGATAAAAGAGGAACAGTACGGAAAGATGTAAGATAAACAGGCAGGTGCAGATCCTGAGGCAGATGGGCGTCTAAAATAAGGAAGAGAATGCAGAACAAACCATATAAATGCTGTTGTTTAAAAAGGAGGATGCTAGTCTGGAAACCTAAGGCAAGAAGCGGGGACCCTAATCAACTTACATAAAATCATGAAGAATGGGAATGAGAGAACAGAAGTAATACAAATTGAATGAAGATATAAATTCGTTCAAGTAATTCATATGTAGAGGTCACCATAAGGTAAATCAGAAATGCTTAGCGTACAGTCCATTGAGACTGTTGGGAGAATAATATATTTTTGAATGGCTACTTTGTGACTGTAAAGGGACTAATGGCACCAAAATATCATAGAAAAAACCCCCACTTATTTGTATGTTTAAATGTTAGCACATAAAATAAAGCTTTATTTAAAAATTCACAAACTCACACCACAGGAATATGGACAGTTTGACTTTTGATTGTCAAGCTTAGCTCATATCATTGGCATGGAATTCGGCTCAGAGTATTTTGTGCTTTCAGCTGGAGATTTAGTCTGAGCCTCAGGTGACCGTGGATGTACAAGAAAGCAGAAAACTCAAAACTTAACCTTGTTGCAACACTTGAGTTCTACCTAAGTCAACCAGCAGGTGCCAGAGCAAATATAAACATCAGATATTGATTTTGGAAGTTTATTTCAGAAAACTGAGCTAAGCCAAAGGGAACTCAGCATTTCAGATATGTATGAGGAAGGCTGAAACTATCAAGAATATTACTGACCATCTAGCCAGCAGCTCAAGTCAGAGAGAGCTGAAGAGAGAGATTTCCAAACTGGAAGAACCAGATCTAAGCACCTAGTGGACAGGGAACTCAACCATTAGTGAACAGACCTTCAGGCACAATTGGTCTGTGCTCTGGGGGAGAACCAGGAAGTACAGGTCTCTGCAAAGCATTTCTAGAAACACACATTAAAAACAGATCATTCTACAGCAGACTGTACCTTCCTGGAGGAGTGAGCTTGTAATTTGAGATTGACTTCCTGATCTAGGGCACCACCAACAATAAATTATCAGTCTGAGCTTAATATACAACTTTCTGCAGTGTTAGAATAATAGAAGTGCTCCAAGTTCCCATAAAATACACTTTGCATATTGATTAGGTAGAAACCAAATAAACCATGAACTGTATAAAATACAGAAGAAATAAACCTATATTGTTTCAAAGTTTGCTTCAGTTTATTAAATGTGCTACTGTAATACAGATAGCACAATTACTGGCATTAACTGAGCATTTACTAAGTGCCACCATGCTAAGAGCTTTTCCTGCACCATCTCATTTGATCCCCTCAGCAAACTCATGAGGAAACAGAGGCTTAATACAGCAACAGCACTCACTGAGTACAAATGACTGAATGGTGATTTAAACCCAAGGCATCTAAGTCCAGATCTGGAACTCTTCATGCTGCACTTTACCACATAAAACAAAACAAAATGGGAGCGTTCCATGTGTCCATAGAATTGGAGATCTGGAGGACACATCCTGTTCCATTTATTTCAGCTCCAGTTCCTTTATATTGTAGATAATGATTAGGAGATCAAAGGAAATTTCTTGTAAGGGTTTCTTAGTGACAAAGACAAGACCAGAATTCTAAATGCAGATTCTTTCCACTTCATCTGGTTGGCTCAAAATATTTCCTTCTTGCTTCAGCCAGACATCTTTTAATTCTTATTTTTATCAGTGCAAGCATGCAGTACATAACTTTACATTCATCGTGTGGAGTAGGAACATGTACATAACTCATCTTAATTCTTTTTTTTTCATCTACTTCTTTCTCCTCCTCCTCCCTCCATGTCCTGATCTCCTTCCCTTTTGCAAAATGTCCATCTCCCTCCTTCCTCTTACCTTGTATTTTGCTCTTTATTTATATGGTGATCTTTTTTTTTTTTTTTTGGTTTTTCTCTGGTACTGGGAACTGAACTCACGACCTTGCGCTTGCCAGGCAGCTGCTTTGCCGCTGAGCTAAATCCCCAGCCCCCTATATGGTGATCTTTAAGCTTGTGTGGGGCAGATGATTTTAAAATGTGGGTATGATTTCTACATGCAGAATGAATACTCAAATTCGCTAAAAAAATTTCCAACTGGAGAGAACCTGGGAGTTGATGGTGCTGCCAAGTTACTGTATTAATAAACCCTGAAGCATATTCCCAACTTCTGCACTTCCTTATTACGTGAGATAGTACGAATTCTTTATCATTTCAATAATTTTGAGTTGCGTTTTCTATTACTTTCAGTTGAATGCCACACTAGGGGATAACCTGTATAAGATTTTGTTTCTGTTCCACAATGTGAAGTTAGTATTTTCCTTGGCATAGTCCCAGGCTAGAGCTGCACAGCATTTAGCAATTCAGAATGTAGAGTGAAAGACAGAGACTCATAAGGACTTTCCAATAAATAAGCAGAAAAACGCTTCTCTCCATTTTGTCAGGAAAGCACCCATCCACTCCCAGCATTTTCCAATTATTTCCCAATCATCTTTGGAAACTTTGGGTTTGGAGTAAAAGGAAGAAAGGAAAAGGGGATAAAAGCTTGACTACTTATAATCCTTTGTTCACTACATATCTATCACCCAAATGGCCTTCTCCTGTCTCCTCTGACTAGCCAAATCTTACCTCTTTTTCAAGGTTTTCAAGTCTCATCTTGTTCAAGAAATCTGAGAACATTGCAGTTTCTTTCACTTTGATGTGTAATTCTTCTGGAGTCAGAGTAACACATTTGCTAACCACCTGGAGACATTCTTGGGTTATACTGCATGTTCCACATTGCTTTCCTCTTATGTCTTTCCTTGCCTGCTACATTCTAAACTTTTTTGAGGTCACAGACTCCATCTGGTGCCTACCTGGATATGGCAAATGTTTACAATTAAGTCCTGGTATGTGATTTAAAAGATAAGTGGAAATGTAAGGATAGAAGAAGAAGAGGAAAATAAAAGAACACATGTTATCTTGATTTGGTCTATCTAGAATTTACAAAGTGAAGGTCTGAGTGCAGTGTGAGTTGCATGTTTTAGGATTCCTAACTGAATCATGTTATTTCTCTATCATATCAGCAACTGGGTATCAAAAAGGGAAGCTGGGGAAGCTGAATTGATTTATGGATGGATTTTCTGTTTTCAGACTTAGTCCACATTCTCCAGTTTTCCAGTGTTTCTTGGTACTGTTTACCATGGCCTGCTTCTCTCAAATGTGTTTTCCAAACAGTGGTTCTAACTTGTGTTAGTCAGTTTTGCATTGTGACAAAATACCTGAGAAAAACAACTTAAATGAGGACGGGTTTGTTTCGGCTCATGGTTTCAAAAGTTTTAGTTCATAGTAAGTTGGCTTCATTGTTACAGGCCTGAAGTGAGACAGAATGTCTTGGAGGAAGAGAATGGTGGAGCAAAACTACTCACCCCATGGCAGGCAGCTGGAAAGAAGAAACAAAGGGAAACAGAGACAGAGAAGAAGGGCCTGGGGACAAGAAATATCCTTTAAAGGCATGCTGTCAGTGACCTACTTCCTCCAATTTGATCCCACCTCTTAACAGCCCATTCACTATAATCTCATCAAGGGGCTAATGCATTGATTAGATTAGTAACCTCATAACTCAGTCATCTAATGATATTAATCCTGATATAGCAATAGTCATGCTATAGTAATCATATTAATTAAGAATAATTAATAATTTCTTTACTCTGAAGCTCACAAAGATAAATCCATTTTCCTTCAAATGAGGAAAGAAAATTTGCATTTTTTTCCTTCTGACAGACGAAGTTGCATATACTTCATATCCCACCCCCAAAAGTAACCACTTACATAGAACATGTGTTTTAAGAGAAATTTGCTCTTAGGAAGGGGTCAAAGAAGTTCTTATTCCTTGGCAAGAAGACTTTCCATTTCCAAGGATGAAGAAGAGAAGAAAGTGAATAATGAAAGATCTGTATAACACAAATTATTTTAGAATTAAATTCATTATACTTTTAGTCCAATATGTGGCATAATGAAAAGCTATTTCTTGAATATTTCAAATTTATATTGTGGAATAACTTTCTACATAGTCATTCAGATCTGTTCCTAAATGTACAGTTTTTTTTATCCATGCATAAAACTATTGAAAATTTTAGTAACAACCCTAGTAGTTTATGAATAAGCTTTAAAGTGAGTGATAGAATTAACAAACACTCTCAAAACAACCAGAGAAGGAAAACAATGAGACATGGTAGACAAGAAAAGTTCTAGAAAGTGGAGTGCATTTCAGTAAGGTACCAGCTTGTGGCCTGTTAGGAACTGGGTTGCTCAGCAGATGGTGCATGACAGGCAAGCAAATGAAGCTTCATCTGTATTTACAGCCTATCCTCATTTCCCTCATTTCTTTCATTTCCTCCTGAGTTCCATCTCTTGTCAGATCAGCAGCAGCTGTAGTTCTCATAGGAGCTCACACCCACTGTGAACTGCACATGCAAGGGATCTAGGTTACATGCTTCTGAGAATCTAATGCCTGACGGTGTGAAGTAGAGCTGAGACAGTGATGCTAGCTCTGGGAATTGGTTAGAAATACAGATTTACATTGACAGAGACTTCTGTGTTACAGTATAAAATAATAATAGAAATAAAGTGCAGAGTAAATGTAATGCATTTCAGTCACTCCAAAACCATACCCTTGGCCCTGTCTGTGGAAAAAATTGTCTTCTACAAAAACAGTCTCTGGTACCAGAAAGGTTGAGGACTGCTGCACTAGAGCATCCTATGTGAGGGAATGGCAACTTCAGTGACAGAACCAGATCATCACATGTGTTTACTAGCTGGAGCCAAGCAATGTGTAACATCACTGCTGCTTTGTTGACACCCATTGCCACCTGCAACACTGCTGCCTCTGTTACTATGAAAGTCATCATGAAGCTTCTGCTGTCATGACAACCACTTCTGCTGTCATAAGTGCTGCTGAGTGATGAACCCAGAGGGCAATGGCCCTCAAGGCTTCCCAGGGTTTTCCCACATTCCCCTGGGGTGATGGTAATGAGCACTTCCACCATCCCATGACAGTCAAGAACAAAGAGATTAGCTAGTATGATGATGCAAAAATTCTGCAGTTCACAGCTGACTGTACCTGTATGTTCCTGTTCCTTTTTTCTATATGAGCTTCAATCATCATATTCTTAGAGAGCCTCCAAGAATCCTGTCACATGTACTGCCTCCATTGTGCTATGGCACAGCTCCAAACCTCACATGAATGATATTACTTTGCTTTTTCATAATATCTGTTTTAAATTGAGTGGAGGAGCTGGTGTCAGTGGGACCTGGTAATACTAGGAGCTACAACCAGAAAGAGCAGCTGGTAACACCAAAGAAGTTTCTTGATTTCTATCCAAACTGAGCCAAAGAACCCTCAACTAATTGATACCAGCATGACAGCTAAAGATCCCCAAGTCAATGTGGGCCATCAAAGGAGCCCATGCCCAAGACAGCATCTTCTCATCCATTCCTGGCTGAGAGCACCAGGTAACATGGCCCCACAAGAAGGGTGGGGTGGTGTCCTAGTACATCTGGGCCTGGGGTCATCTTCCCAGTGCCTCCACAAGGTTTACCATGCACTCTCTCAGGACAGCTCATTTCATTTGTTATTGAAAGCATAAAATGAAAGTCTTAACAGACAGATGTTTGTTTTCCAACAAAAACTTCAAAGCCCACAGCCTGAATTGTGGGAACTCTCATTACTATGATGCTGAAGAAGCTGAAGGACATAGTGGACCCTGCAAGGTAGGTCCAATTTCCATAATGAGCTGGGCTGACCCACTTGGGGAAGTGGGTTTCCTCCTAGCATCTGGAACAGACTCACTGCCAAAGAATGTTCTTCAAAGAGTTTCATGAGTTCTCTGAAAAGCATTTGGGAAAACAATTTTTCTGGCCATATTCCAGAAAGTTACCATAGAGGAATTTCCTGTGACCTTGTCAGCAAAATTTACTACAAAAGAGTTCAAGATAAAAATTTGTTGATTTTTCCCCTAAGAAATAGTTCACAAAACAGGGAGAAGCAGCCTTCAGTATAAAAAGAAGGTGTTGTGAAGAAACAAAAGGAGGAACTGGTTTATATAGAGAAAGCTCTCACTCAGGTACCCACTGTGGTTGGCTTATGTAAATGAGTGAAGCAAGTGTGTGGGAGGTGCTCAGTCCTCACTGGCTGCTTATCTTGGTAGCTGAAATTGGAACATGCCCAGGTGAGGGCTGTAAACTGTAGTTAGTGATTCTTCCAGGAACACAGGGTATGTGTGGCTTCCCCAGTCAGCAAATGGCTGACAGGCCCCATTTTGAATTTAGGACAAATTGGCTATTTGGGACATTTTTGGAGATTAAATTTTTCTTAAAGTTCACATTCCTCCCTTTTGATAGAAAGCTGTCAATAGATGACATCAATAGCATTAATCACCAGTTAAAGCAGTTACATCCAGAATAGTTGGTTACCAGAGTAGTTGGCTACCTGCACTGGGTCCATTCAGTTCCCTATTGGAATCCTTGTATCTAGATAGTGACCAGTGGAGCAACTGGAGCCAATTGCTAATGAAGGAAACCCAGATACCAGTTAGATCTGAGTCAAAATCTCTGGGGTTAAATTGCTTCTGTTTTTATTAAAGTGAGGGCAGAGCCTGTAGGTGCTAGCATGATTTTGATGGGTGTCTTGCCATGTCCAGCACAGCTCTCAAAATTCTCGGGATGAAGGGCAGTGGAGAATGAAGAAATAAAGGCAAGAGTCACAAAACAGAGAGCTGAGGTCAGGTGGAGCCCTCTCTCCAGATGGGAGAAAAGGAATTGCTGAATGACTGCAGTGTGTTTATGTATACATTAGGCAAGTTGATGTCACGTGACACCCCTCTGCCTAACAACGTGTTTCCTTGGCTTGCCTTTGGTGCCTGGTGTTCTCTGACATGGAGCAGCTTGGTTATGTGTCTCACCTTGGGGACTCTTTGTTCTTGGAACCAGCCTTGCTCCAGCCCCACATGTGTGATCGATCTCCAGCTTCAGCCACTCCCCACAGTGTCCCTTGTAAATATCTATTAAAACAGACTTGAATGATCTTAAAGAGGAATCAAATCCCTAGTTGTGGTGTGAGGAAGATCAATAGAACTACAGGGGAAATCTTAAGAGGGAACAAATGCCAGAGGGTAGCCAACTGAAAATACCTGAGAATGGGGAGTTTAGCTGACAGGAGCATTTGAAGGCTCTCCATTAGGACTTAGCTAATTCTAAGATTTCAGAGGTTTTCAATTCAATCAACATAGAAGTGTGTATACAAGTACAGCATGAGATATTTACAGCAGCACAGACAACACACTGCCTCACATGGAGGTAATCTAACATCATGCAGCTGTCCAGGACAACAGGAATAAAGCAATGGAAAGACCTTTGCTGTGCTCTAATGGCCTAAATTGTGGAACAAGAAATTCTATTAACAGTGTTGGAAATTTTCTGATCATCAGAACCCCAACATTCTTCCAAATCTATTCCAGTCATAGGGATCATCAGCACGGCCTGGTAAATCTTAACCCTGGGGAATGTCCACAGCTGTCATCCTCATAAACTGAGGGGTTATCAGGGTAATAAATTTATAACAAAAGCACTCTCCTTTCATGAGGTTGAAGATTTTGATGGGGTGGCGTTTGGGCTAGAAACTGGAGAGTGAGTAGGAGGAGATCAAACACCCCAATAAGCATGTCCTCTTATTTGCCAGGAATTTAGGCAACTAAGGACATTCACAAAAGGGTAAGATAGTGTCTGAGTGCAACTGGGACACAGATAAGATGTAACTAGAGAGGGTGTATATATTAGTCCAACAATATTCTGAAAGTTTAAAGCTCCATTTTTTGGGGGTAAAAGTTTGGTGAGATTTTTTAAGCCAAGATCAGCATTAGAATAGCCTAGGAGAAGGGTCTGCTAGTCAGACAAAGTTGAAGGAATGCTAGAAAGAAGGTAGAACCTTGGTAAGCTATGCACAAGGAGGTCTGACATTACTGAAAGTATCTTGTAAAAGTTTAATGAAACTTGGAGCTGGTAGGTGAGTAATGTTGAGGAGGCAGATGTTGGTGCTCTGGTTGTTAGTCTCACCTTTTTAAAAAAATTATAGGCTATGGGGTTGTTACATTTAGGTTCAAAAAGCATTGTAGGTAATTCCTCAGGTAAAGTAAGGGGGAAAAAGACATGCTAGATGTGTGGGGTGGAATGGGCAAACTAGGTAATCGCTTAAGGAATTTTCTTATGAGTTATGTAAAAAGAGTTACAGTTATTATAATTGGGTCACTCCTTGTCCCTTGGGGAGAAATTTACAGACAAGATATGACAAATCCAGCAATCAGTAAGGTTGCCAGTGGAAGCTAAGGACTAAGGTAGTTGGACAATAGAGTTGTCCCTCCAGGAACAGAGACTGATGTGAGTAGGTTCAGAAAATCGTAAAAGTAGAAGGAGCAGAAAAAGGATCATTTTACTGACCTGGACCGAGGTCTAGGACTTGCTCTCCACATTAGCTGCAATCTGTTTCTTGTCCTGGTTTCCTGGTTCTAGTTTATTTGACCTTAATATCAGTGATGGTTTGAGGAATCAATTTGGCAAGGGTCTTGAGTCACGGGTCATTTTTAAAATAAGAAGTTTGAATTTGTGAGTTAATGCTCTGACAGTACTTAATAATGTTTCTTGCAGTGGGGCTGGAGGAAATTTTTGAGCTGGCATGATTTCAAATAAACATAATCTCCAGGCCTTACTTAGTGGGAATTCTCAAGAATACATTGTTGAAGGAATCTTAAACAAGTTGTATTATATTGTAAGATGCTAATGAGCTCCTCAGGGGCCCTTTAACAAGCATGGGATAAAGTCCTTTGCCTTGATCCATGGGATAACCAGTAATGATCTCCAAAGTAGATAACATATTTTCCTGTAGGAGTGGAACAAAAGTGGAAGAGAGCTAAGGAGAAAATCTTGGGCTATGGCAGATTGAATGCCATAAAATTTTTTTTCTGACTGGGTTTTTATTATTCTATAGGTTCTTTTGAATGTCCTAGAGAACTGGGTTGATAAACTAAACGGAAATGCTGATAGGTAGGCAAGATTTTACAAACATCCTGAAGAACTTGTCACTATGAACTTCCAGGTTGGTATAATATTTTCTAGCAAAGCCGTAGCTACTATCAAGGCTGGGCCTGGTGGCAGAAGAATACTTCAAATCAGCCTGAAAACATGCAATGACCAACATATTTTTATATCTCTGTGAGATAGGGAGTTAAATTAAATCTAATTGCCAGACTTCAAAGAGAACCAGACTGTTTGGTAAGGGAAATGGCCCATGGAAGGATGAAGTGGCTTCCTAGGGTTGTACTAGAGACATAATTTACAACATTGGTATACGTGATGAGCAATCATGGGTAAGGGCCTCTAATAATACTGCTTTCCCTATTAGGTCATAACTATAGTGTGCATCTGGAATGTCCCCTAGTGGTCCATGTGCCGAAAGCTTGGTCCTCAGGGTAATGCTATTGGAAAGTGATAGAATTTTTAAGAGGTGAGATTTAGTGGGAGGGCCTTAGGTCGCTGGAGCAATTCCAAAGGTGATTGTGGGATCCCAGCCCCTCCCTCTTCCTCTTTTGCTGCATGACACAGATTATAAGCAGGTTTTGCTCTGCTGTACACGCCCACCTTCATGTGCTGCCTCACCACAGGCCCACAGCAATACGGTCATTCAAACATGGTCTTAAACTTTCCAAACACTGAGCTAAAATACAACTCGTATACACTAATTGTCTCAAGTACTTATTACCGTGAGAGAATTCCAGCTAACACAAGCATTTCATCAATAGTCCAGTGAGTAAAGTCATGAATAAAGGATAAATTTTGCTTTAGAAGTTTGGTTGGAAGGAAGGGACACCAATTTTGGCCTGTGCAAAGACCTTTCCTTTTATCAAATGAACAGCCCTGTTTTTTCACACTTCCCCCTTTTGACCATGGGACTTTATTCATCTGTGTGTAAATCTGGGGCTAAAGAAGCTGGAGAAATGAGAGTGCTTTTAGAGGCTGTAGTGGATTGATAACTGGTGGTCAACTTATAACCCCAGATGAACTGAGTAAGTGTGTGCTGGGCGTGGGAGGCCCACCTGAGGATTGTTGCCAGCAGCATAAGAGGCAGAACTGGAGAAAGAAAAGTTATGGCTGTTGGGAGCTGAGTGAAGCTATTGGGAGGTTGTAGAAGCTGTAAGGAGCTATTGGTTGTTTTGGAGGAGCTCATCATGCTGGCTTTCTTGATGAGCTTGGCTGTTTTCATCCTACAAGGAGCTTGGGGCCTTGTTGGCACAGAGAATAGCTTTGGTTCGCTTAGGGGGAGCTCTGGTCCTCACTTTGAGCATCACTTTGCTGGCTCCAGAGGGGAAGATGGTGCACTGCTGGTCTCCTAGAGAACCTTGTTGTGTTAACTTCCCTGATGGGAACTTGGCCATTTTGATCATCAGGACCTCCCTGTTGCTGAGGATGGCTGTGGTACCTTTTGGGGGAGGTCTGGTTCTTCTGAGCATCATTTCCTGGCTCCAGTGAAGATCCCTCAGCCTGCTAGCACAGATCCTTCCTCCTTTTGGCACAGACTTCCTAAATTCCACCGCTGACCTTTGGGCCTTTGCAGCAGATTCGTGAAACAGGCCTGCACGAGATACTGTTATGGGCTCTGAACCTCCAGTTGGACTTGTGGGTGGCACTGTTATGAGTTCTAGGTCTTAAACTGTGCTCATGC
Organism: Chinchilla lanigera; assembly: GCF_000276665.1. NCBI lineage: Eukaryota > Metazoa > Chordata > Mammalia > Rodentia > Chinchillidae > Chinchilla > Chinchilla lanigera. Next base: position 1,266,921 of record NW_004955428.1, read on the forward strand.
GGGACATTATCACGGGATCCAGGCCCTTAGCTGGATTCTTGGTCTGTAGTGTGTAGACAGATTCCCTACACTCTCGGGTATATCATTCTTTGGGTAACTATTATAAATAATCTTAAAAACTGTGTGTCCTGTATTATATTGTTCCCCTTGCAAAATAAGCCCCAAACCAACGCAGAGGCCATGACATATAGAGCCTCCTGTAAGGTAACCACTTTGGTAGTGGCATCAGCTATTTTATTTCCTTTTCTTTTTTCCTCTGGGCAGAGGGATGATGCTAAACTTTAATTGTAGCTAGAGACCTTGGAAATTGCCACCCAAGAGGGCAAGAGCATGGTCTTTATTTGTTGTCTGGTGTGGTTAGAAAGTTAAAAGTCCTCTCTGCTTCCAGAGTAGGCCAAACTCATGTGCTAACCCAAAGGTTCATCTGTCTTTGTAAAGGTTGAGGGTCTTGTTTTTAGTGAGGAGGCTCACTTTGATGAAGGCAAGGAGTTGAGTTTTTTAAGCAGATCTGGCCTCAGAAAGGAACCCACATCTGGCCTTGGGAAGGAGCTGGCTTATATTCTCAGCAATTGTAAACTATTTCTAGTCTATATCACTTGGGGCGGGGGTGTTTATAGATGTAGGTGCGGCAGGTGAGGAGTTGATCAGTCAACCCAATATAGTCATAAGGAAGGTCATGGTCCAGCAAAGGACCCCACATCACAGGGTCAAGGAGGTTATATAGGTGACAGTGAGATGAGGTGAGAGGAAGAGGGTCATATAGTCAGGTAAATAGTGGAGAGTGGTTGAGTGCGGTGAGTCAGCCCTTGGCAGGTTGTAACTGATCTGCAAAATACAAGCAAATTGCTAAATATTGTTACATATATTGAGTGCATAGGTTCAAGTACATGAGTAGCTGCATGTATGGGTCTGATTAATGTTCAGCCATAATATTTAAACCCTCAGTTTGGTTATAACGTGTATTTTGTAATATTTAGTAGTGTGTTGTATATGAAAGACACCTCAAACTCTGGTAAATACTGTTATATTTCTTTGTTTAATAATTTCTAGTTTGTAACTGAAAATAAACTTAAAATCATATGTTTTATTATATAAATACAAAAAGTGCAAATTTGCAGGTGACTTCTGATGTAATTTTTTTGGATCATGACCTCCTGAAGGTTAAGGAGGCCTCCCCAGGGTGAGGAATACAGGTAGTGACTAGAGATCCCAGGGTAATTTTTCAGTGCCTTTCGTGAGAATAGGGGCAGCAGGAACCACTTTCACTAACCTAATGGCTTGTTCTGTCCTCTTGGTTGAGTTAGGAGTCCTAAAACATTTCCCTTTTGTTTATGAAAAAATACCTGGAAAGAGGGATGGCAATTGGATATCTCAAAGTAGGGGCTAAGGTCAGTGGTTTTTAATAACTTTGAAGGTGGTTTTCCATTAGAGGTTCATTGGATAGACTAGGAGAAGAATATGTATCTTCCTCTGCACCTGGAACAACAAAGGAAAGTTTGGTAGCCAATTCTGACAGTAAAATGCAAATCCTAAAAGTCCCTGGAGTTGTTTCTTCAGTGCAGAGAAGAGGGAATGCAAAAGGACCTTAAAAACAGGAAGGGGCAAGAGTCAGGTCCTCAAGTGTCAAGGGGTGACCCCAAAATTTGACATAAGCATCACAGAATTTAAGTTTTCTTTGAGACCTTGTCCCTGTAAAGGACAGGATATGGTATGAATGGATGCTGTTAGGGAGGCAAACCTCTCAGGAAGGTGAACATAAAAGCAACTAACTACAGTACATATCAAAGTCAGGCTGAACCATATCAGAAGGTTTATTAGTCACTTTTCCCATTTCTGGAGCACAACACCTGACACATACAAATTACAGGAGAGGTTTAATTTGGCTCATGGTTCATGGTTGGCTGAATCTAAGGCAGGAATATCGTTGTGGAAGGGCATGGTGAAGGACAACTGCCCACCCCATGGCAGCCAGAAAGCAGAGAGTGGAGGAGAAGGAGCCAGGAACAAGAATACATCCTTCTGGGTCATGCCCCCAGTGACCCACCTCTTAGGCCAGGCCTCACCTCCTAACGGCACATTTAGTTATGAACTCATCAATGGATTACTTCACTAATGAATATAGCACCCTTATCCAACCATCTTCTAAAAGCTGACCTCTGACAATAAGACTTTTGGGGAACATTTTAGCTCTAGACCATAACAGAAAAGATATCAGCCAAGTCAGCCCAAGAGCTTGAGAAAAATAAATAGGGCTTTCAGTGTGACCTTGAGGAAGGACTGTCCAGGTATACTGCTTACCCTTCCAGATGAAAGTAAAGAATTGTTTTCAGTACTGATATACTGAAAAAAATATTACAGAGGTCAACAGCTGAAAATAATTGGTTCTCAGGATAAACACTGAATAAAGGGAGTGAGGGTTGAGGACTATTAGATGTTGGGGAATAACTATTATATTAATGGCTCTAAGATCCTGCACAAATCTCTGTCCCATTCCCTTAAGTTTGCAGACAGCAAGGGCTAGGGTAGGGGATAACAAGGTCTTTTGTATAGAATCATTCACTATGGGTTGAACGCCAGCCATGGCCCCAGATTTGGGAAGCACTGCTTGTTACTGGGGAAGGATTTATTGTGATCCACCTGGATTTTACTGGGAGGTGCCAAATGGCTATGATCAATATCAGTGTTAGAATATGTTCTGAGGTTCCCAGGAAAATTCAGGAAAGTAAGATGTGTGGGTTAATGAGGTTGACAGGTAGATGAGTACCTGTGTAGGGTCTGGTTCCACAAGGGCAGAACCTTCTGGTAAGACTAATTGTACAGTTACTCTCTCCTTTTGGAGAAAGAGATATAAGCTTGATATGTTTCCAGAAAACTCTTCCCCAAAAGGTATATAGAAGTCAATGGGATGAGTAAGAAACTGTGACCTTCCAAGACAGAGTCTAACTGGAAAGGAAGAAGCAGAGACTTGGGCACTGTCACAGGTTGGTTATCAACCCGAACCCTTTGGATAATCTAGAAATCTGGGGAGGGCACACTGAAAGTGTGGAGAGGTTGAGGACAGACAAACTGTTCCCAGGGTCAACCACATTTGGATGGCTTTAAGTGGAGGAAATGTCTCCTAAAACTTCCCAGAGGACCTCTAGTGTGGTTTGGTGGGAAAGCAGCTTTATCAGGAATTAATTGTAGCCAGCATTTGTATGTAAGACAGTCTGTCATGGTTTGGGGGATATTTTGCAAAGGAGAACAATATAATAAAGGACACATATTTTATAAGATTATTTATAATAATCTCCCAAAGAATCATATACAAGAGAGTACAGGAAATCTGTCCACACACTATAGACGAGCAATCCAGCTGAGAGGTGGATCCCACAATAATGTCCTACATGAGTCCAGCTGACTACCTAGAGTCCATAACAATGCCTACTACAAATCCAACTGGAGGCCCAGAGCCCATAACAATATCTCATGCAGGCCTCTTTCACAGACCTGCACTGGGAAGGCCCAAAGGTCAGTGGTGGAATCTAGAAAGTCTGTGCCAGAAGGAGGAAGGATCTGTACTGGCAGGCTGAGGGATCTACACTGGAGCCAGGAAGCAATGCTCAGAAGAACCAGAGCTCCCCTGAAAGATACCACAGCCATCCTCAGCAACAGTGAGGTCCCGAGCTCCTCCGATGATTAAGATGGCCAAGTTCCCGTCAGGGAAGCCAACGTAGCAAGCTTTTCTAGAGGACAGGCAGTGCACCATCTTCCCCTCTGGAGCCAGGAAAGTGATGCTCAAAGTGAGGACCAGAGCTCCCCCAAAGGGAACCAGAGCTATTCTCTGTGCCAACAAGCCCTGAGCTTCTTGCAGGATGAAAGCAGCCCAGTTCGTCAGGAAAGCCAGCATGATGAGCTCCTCCAAGAGAACCAACAGCTCCTTACAGTTTCTCCCAACTGCAACAGCCTCTCTCAGCTCCCAACAGCCTCACTTCTTCTGCAGTTCTGTCTCTTATGCTGCTGGCAACAATCCTCAGGTGGGCCTCCCACACCTAGCACCATGCTTACTCAGTTCAGCTGGAGGTTATAAGTTGACCACCAGTTGTCAATCCACTACACAGTCCTTTATTTTTTAGAACCTGAGGAAAGCCAGAATTACTTGCTGCCTTTGAATACAGTCTTGCTCGCATACAGTAAGAGGTTGAATCTGTTAGAACTTCATCACTCCTCCAAGCTCTGACTTCAGCTTAGGCTGTGTGGGAAGACTGCACACACAAGGCTACTCAAGCCTTTGTAATATATTATTTTTGCTGTATATAAACACATATTTTGGGACCATAAGTAATTCAGATTTTAAGATTTTTTTCAAGTTTTGGAATATTTGTGCATATATATATATATGTATATATATTAGGAGATACAAATCTAAATGCAAAATTCATTTATGTTTCATACATACCTTATAGACATAAAGGTAATTTTACATAATATTTTTAATAATTTTGAGCATGAAACAAAGTTGCATGGTGTGAAATTTTCTTTTTTTTTATTTTAAAGAGTAAAAGAAGGATAACATAATAATA